>NW_024648774.1:0-289 GCF_008729295.1 Plectropomus leopardus
TAACCCCACAAGTGCTTCAGCAAACATAGGCTGGCATACTGTGGGGTTAAGGCTGTTTGTATAGAAATGTTTTCTGTTCCAGACTAGTGATCCTTGACAGATGTGGGCTGGGAACTTGAGAAACAGTGTGTACCTTTGGTCATCAGACACATGAAGAATCCAGCTGCAGATCAAGGTGTGAACTTGAGCTTTAAAGAGACACTAAAGAATCACAAATTAAGGTTTTTATAATGAGATGTTTTCCAGCAGTGTAGTATTTGGGTGCACCACTAATGGTTTAGTTTTGTTT
>NW_024648775.1:0-394 GCF_008729295.1 Plectropomus leopardus
GCACCCCGGAGAGATCTGGAACGGACCCGGTCCTGGAGACGGGTCTCTCCGGGGTGCCGCCCGAATACAACGACTTCAGGGAGGTGTTCAATAAGTCAAGGGCCACTTCTCTGCCTCCTCACCGGCCCTATGACTGTGCCATTGATCTCCTTCCCGGGTCAGCACCTCCTAAGGGTCGCCTCTACTCCCTCTCTGCACCTGAGAGGGAGGCCATGGAAACCTACATAAATGACTCTTTGGCTAGCGGCATAATCCGCCCCTCCTCATCTCCTGCCGGAGCCGGATTTTTCTTGGTGGGGAAGAAAGATGGTTCTTTACGACCTTGCATTGACTATAGGGGGCTGAATGACATTACCGTGAAGAACCGTTACCCTCTCCCCCTCATCGCCTCTGC
>NW_024648776.1:0-214 GCF_008729295.1 Plectropomus leopardus
ATAGAATAAAGCGACGGTGGTCCCAAGTTGGCTGGTACATAATGACAAAAGTTCCCTTTTGGATAGGACAGAGTGATATTCACACTCCACCATAGATTAATGAAAAAGAAATAGAGAGGTGCATTTTGTAAAGAGAAAAATATCTAATACAAAAATGTATCTATTCAGTAAAGCTTCTCATTGTTTAGTAAATTGGCACCAGAAATGTTGCCAT
>NW_024648777.1:0-278 GCF_008729295.1 Plectropomus leopardus
GGGTGAACCACCTTCTTGATCACGGTATCGCCCCTGCCAGGTAAGTAGGAAGCGGGAGGCTGGGAGAAAGGGCCCCCATTCCCAGACGCAGCACTCTGGCTGACGGTTCCCAAGACACCGAATCTCAGACTTCCCTGCCCTCAGCGTTAGCCCACCTTGGCAAGCGCTTACTGCCTCCCAGAAAGGAACCGAGGGCCCGTGACTGCACAAAAGCGCAAAAGCTAATCATCCGTACTGTGGCAGAGCGTTCCCAGGACAGTTATTCTGTCGTTCAAAAG
>NW_024648778.1:0-349 GCF_008729295.1 Plectropomus leopardus
CGTCCTGCCTGTGGAGGGCGCCGCTGCACCGCCGCTGCGCCGAGAGGCGGGACGAGAGTGAATTTGATTGGTTCATTAACCTGAAGAGACACATCTGAGCTTCTGTCGAAACAGTCCTCTGAGCAGCGTCTGAAAAACCCTTCAAAAAATGTTAAAAAAAACCTTTGAGGACCCTGGAGGTCAAATATTTGTCCCTCAGAGGGAATCAAACCCTCGACGGCGGCGGCCGCCGCTGTCCCGCTCTGCTCGTCTGTTTGTCGACGCTGGAATGCGGCCGAGCATAGTTTGGTTTGTGAGCTATAATCGAATCAAAATGTGTCTGCATACTTTCCCATGGGGACGGACGAGG
>NW_024648779.1:0-408 GCF_008729295.1 Plectropomus leopardus
GAAAATAATCTTACAAAAATGTAATAATAAAATTATTTATTTTTTTTTAGGAAATTGGAGATAGAAATATCATTTTAGTTTTTTCGTACATTGCTTTTTGAATCGTGGACCTGAAAAAGTTTTTCAGTTGCTGTTTAGAGTGTGCTCCTTTTTACCTTGTGTTGAAAACACATTGACAACCCATCATGATATAAATGACTAGAGCAATCTTTAATGGTATTTATAATATGGGAGGTTTTGTGAGTCATCAGTTTGTCTCAGTTACAGGGATAAGTCAGTTAGAGGAATGATTAACCTCTGAAACCCTCTGTTCAACTGCTGAGATGAACTATTTCAAATTCTATAGGTTTTTGGCTGTTTTATATTTCTTTAGTTGTTTTAGTAGTTGTAGTTGTTTTGGTTTTCTTG
>NW_024648780.1:0-243 GCF_008729295.1 Plectropomus leopardus
ATTAATCTATGGTGGAGTGTGAATATCACTCTGTCCTATCCAAAAGGGAACTTGTGTCATTATGTACCAGCCAACTTGGGACCACCGTCGCTTTATTCTATATATGTGGCCCTTTTTTCTGTAATGTTGATCAACAAAGAAAATGCATTCTTATGCATATACATTGAAAGCACGCACATACATTGTAAAAGAGATTCTGTGCTTGTAATAACTCTTAATGGGAATTTCCAGTAAAAGTCTGAT
>NW_024648781.1:0-227 GCF_008729295.1 Plectropomus leopardus
TTTTAACTGATATTTATTTATTTTATCTCTACTTATTTAGCTTAGCATCTTATGATTATTTATATGTTACCATTATTTTTATTGCCTATAGTCTTATTTTATTTATCCTATCGTTTGGTAATAATATTTCTTATGTTCTCCAACTGTTTCCTCCGGGGAGCCCTCTGTGCCGGGAGCCGTGGTCGGCCGTGGCCGCCTGGGTGCTGTCCTGTGGTGTCTGGGTGGAG
>NW_024648782.1:0-205 GCF_008729295.1 Plectropomus leopardus
ATCTCAACCTATTCTCAAACTTTAAATGGGTAAGAAGCCCGGCTCGCGGGCTTGGAGCCGGGCGTGGAATGCGAGCCGCCTAGTGGGCCACTTTTGGTAAGCAGAACTGGCGCTGCGGGATGAACCGAACGCCGGGTTAAGGCGCCCGATGCCGACGTTCATCAGACCCCAGAAAAGGTGTTGGTCGATATAGACAGCAGGACGG
>NW_024648783.1:0-1089 GCF_008729295.1 Plectropomus leopardus
AAGTACAGTATGGCAAAAAAATCCATACTATACATCAGGGAAAAATGATCAGAAAAGTCATCGTTCCAAATGCTTAAAAAACTCATTGTACAGCATTTTAGGGTCTTTTGTAGTACAGCCTGATGAAAAAATCATCCAAAAAGTCAATATTTTGAGCATTTTGAGCCAAAGTACAGTATGGTAAAAAATCCATACTATACATCAGGGAAAAATGGTCAAAAAAGTCATCACTCAGAATGCTTTAAAAAGTCATAGTGCAGCATGTTTATGTCTTTTATAGTATAGTCTGATGAAAAAAATGTCCAAAAAGTCAATATTTTGAGCGTTTTGAGCCAAAGTACAGTATGGTAAAAAAAATCCATACTATACATCAGGGAAAAATGGTCAAAAAAGTCATCACTTAGAATGCTTTAAAAAGTCATAGTACAGCATGTTTAGGTCTGTTTTAGTATAGTCTGATGAAAAAACGGTCCAAAAAGTCAATATTTTGAGCGTTTTGAGCCAAAGTACAGTATGGCAAAAACATCCATACTATAGCTCAGGGAAAAATGGTCAAAAAAGTCATCACTCAGAATGCTTTAAAAAGTCATAGTACAGCATGTTTATGTCTTTTATAGTATAGCCTGATGAATAAACGGTCCAAAAAGTCAAAATTTTGAGCGTTTTGAGCCAAAGCACAGTATGGTAAAAAAAAATCCATACTATACATCAGGGAAAAATGGTCAAAAAAGTCATCCTTCCAAATGCTTAAAAAACTCATAGTACAGCATTTTAGGGACTTTTGTAGTACAGCCTGATGAAAAAATCATCCAAAAAGTCAATATTTTGAGCGTTTTGAGCCAAAGTACAGTATGCCAAAAAATCCATACTATACATCAGGGAAAAATGGTCAAAAAAGTCATCACTCAGAATGCTTTAAAAAGTCATAGTACAGCATGTTTGGGTCTTTTTTAGTATTGCTTGATGAAAAAACGGTCCAAAAAGTCAATATTTTGAGCGTTTTGAGCCAAAGTACAATATGGCAAAAACATCCATACTATAGCTCAGGGAAAAATGGTCAAAAAAGTCATCACTCAGAATGCTTTAAAA
>NW_024648784.1:0-1036 GCF_008729295.1 Plectropomus leopardus
TTTTTTGCCATACTATAGCCTTGCTTCTTTGCTCGTTTTTTTGACATGCTGTATTATGGTGTTTTATGCCAATTTTGCACCTTTAAATGCTATGGCGTGTCCCAATAGGCTATTTCATGCTGTTTTGAGTTGTTTAAAGCTGTTTTTATGACATGTCATTTTTTGACATTTTTGCCATACTATAGCCTTGCTTCTTTGCTCGTTTTTTTGACATGCTGTATTATTGTGTTTTAGGCCATATTTCCATGTTTTAATGCTATGGCATGTACCAGTGGGCTATTTAATGTTATTTTGAGGTGTTTTTAGCTGTTTTTATAACACGTCATTTTTTGATATTTTTGCCATACTATTGCCTTGCTTTTTTGCTCATTTTTTTGACATGCTGTTGCATGGTGTTTTATGCCGTTTTTGCACCTTTAAATGCTATGGCATGTCCCAATAGGCTATTTCATGCTGTTTTGAGGTGTTTTTAACTGTTTTTATAACACGTCATTTTTTGACATTTTTGCCATACTATAGCCTTGCGTCTTTGCTCATTCATTTGACATGCTGTATTACTGTGTTTTAGGCCATATTTCCATGTTTAAATGCTATGGCGTGTACCAGTGGGCTATTTAATGTTATTTTGAGGTGTTTTTAGCTGTTTTTATAACATGTCATTTTTTCACATTTTTGCCATACTATAGCCTTGCTTCTTTGCTCGTTTTTTTGACATGCTGTATTATGGTGTTTTAGGCCATCTTGTCATGTTTTAATGCTATGGCGTGTCCCAGTGGGCTATTTAATGTTATTTTGGGGTGTTTTTAGCTGTTTTTATGACCCGTCATTTTTTGACATTTTTGCCATACTATAGCCTTGCTTCTTTGCTCGTTTTTTTGACATGCTGTATTATGGTGATTTATGCAGTTTTTGCACCTTTAAATGCTATGGCGTGTCCAAATAAGCTATTTCTTGCTGTTTTGAGGTGTTTAAAGCTCTTTTTATGACATGTCATTTTTTGACATTTTTGCCATACTATAGCCTTGCTTCTTTGCTC
>NW_024648785.1:0-261 GCF_008729295.1 Plectropomus leopardus
CAATAAAACATTTGATAAACCAGTAAACCATACAATAAAACAATAAAAAAACAAACAAACTTGTAAACCTGGAACACAAAAGTCAAGAAAAAGGAGAAAAAGAATCACATAGTTTTACTTTGACTTACCTTTTCTTACCTATAAATTAAGAAAACCACATATTTAAGGAGTGAAACATTTGTTAAACCTGAAAGACTTCAATAAAAATACAATAAACCAATAAAACACATTATAAACCTGCTGTGTGACAGTTTGAAAAAA
>NW_024648786.1:0-245 GCF_008729295.1 Plectropomus leopardus
GATTCAATGACCTTAACTAACCTAAAAATCTTAGAAAACCAGAAAGACTTCTGTTACAATAGTAAAACCTTTGATTATTCAGTGAACCCTCATAGAAAAACAATAAAACATTTCATAAACCAGTACACCATACAATAAAACAATAAAAAAAACAACAACTTGTAAACCTGGAACATAAAAGTAAAGAAAAAGGAGAAAAGAATCACATACATTTACTTTGACTTACCTTTTCTTGCCTATAAATC
>NW_024648787.1:0-750 GCF_008729295.1 Plectropomus leopardus
AGGAGTGAAACATTTGTTAAACCAGTAAGACTTCAATAAAAATACAATAAACCAATAAAACACATTATAAACCTGCTGTGTGACAGTTTGAAAGAATGATTCAATAACCTTAACTAACCTAAAAATCTTAGAAAACCAGAAAGACTTCTGTTACAATAGTAAAACCTTTGATTATTCAGTGAACCCTCATAGAAAAACAATAAAACATTTCATAAACCAGTACACCATACAATAAAACAATAAAAAAAAAACAACAACTTGTAAACCTGGAACATAAAAGTCAAGAAAAAGGAGAAAAGAATCACATAGTTTTACTTTAACTTACCTTTTCTTACCTATAAACCAGAAAGCTGAATATTTAAGAAGTGAAACATTTGTTTAAACCAGTAAAACTACAATACACCAATAAAACACATTAAAAACCTGCCGTGTGACACTTTGAAAAATGATGCAATAACCTTACCTTACCTTTAAACCAGTCAACCATCTTATAAACACATAAAACCTAAACATCCTAAAACCTAAACCTGGAGCATGACAGTTTGAAAATTGAATCCTCTTAAGTTATTTTGACTTACCTTATGTCACCTGAAAACCAGAAACCCATGTCATGAACTAGTGAAACATCTGTTAAACCAGTAAAACCTCTGATAAACCATAAAAATGTTTGATAGAGCATTATATTCTTTTAAAGTGAATAGTATAAAAAAGACCAGTAAACCATGTTATAACCTACTGAAACATGTTATA
>NW_024648788.1:0-222 GCF_008729295.1 Plectropomus leopardus
GTGCTCGTTAAGAAGCTCGAATAGATTGCAAGCAAATGCACAATAAACTCCGAAGTCGACAAAATCTGAGGGGACAGTGGAGGTCCGTTGCGATTCGTTGGCCCTCACATTTCCAATCGCACGCCAAGCCCGCGAACCGTTTCCCGTATTCCGTCAAGGGCAGCAGAGCGCGGCTGTGGCCCGTTCAAACGGGTCGCAATGAATGTATCGCGTGTGCTTTCC
>NW_024648789.1:0-231 GCF_008729295.1 Plectropomus leopardus
GTTTTTGTATGAAATGTAAGTTAAACTCCAGCAAAATGTGGAATATTAGATGACTTGTTAGAAACAAATACAAAAGGAGAATACACACTCAGTTGCTAATTTATCAGTACACATAAAACGTATTGCAGTCTAATATCACAGTTATAAATTGTTCAAACTTTTTCCAAAAATATCATAGTATATTACAGAACTATTATTATTATTATTATCACTTACAATGAACTTTAAAAG
>NW_024648790.1:0-416 GCF_008729295.1 Plectropomus leopardus
GAATACTACAAAACCATTCTGGTGAAGGATCTGGGTGAGACTTTAATAACAATAATGACAGAATTATATAGCGCCTTTCAAGAAACCTAGGAACGCTTTACAGAATTTAATAAAAATGTAGGAAAACAAGCAAACAAATGATCTGAACAGAGGGACAAAGATAGTTAAGTGGCAGGTTAAGTGAAGTGAGTGAGTTATTATTATCATTATTATTATTATTATAACTAATGTTCTGGATTTGATACCACTCTCTAAAAAGTCACCTTTTGTACAGTGTTAAAAATATCATTTTCTAATGCTATCTGAAGTTAACGCTTTGAATCCTAAGTATCTTGGCTTCATTTCTTGCAAAAAAAAGGGAGAAGGCAATGAGCGCTTAAATGTATTTTCTTTATTATATTTAAAAAAACTCATAA
>NW_024648791.1:0-269 GCF_008729295.1 Plectropomus leopardus
AATCATATAGAAAGGCAGTAGTATTTATACAATGGTGTGACGTAGATTGTAGGTATCAATTACTAACACGTAAGTTAATAGACTTCTTTTGAGGAATGAGGCATGTAATTTGTGTTGCTAAATTTACTGGCACCTGTCCAGCTCAGGTATCCATGGTCAAGCATAACTTGCAGACACTAACACGTCACCATATATAGGTAGGTCTTCACTGAGGTAGACATAGAGTCTCAAATTAACCATGGAGGATGCATAATCCTAAAAATACATAC
>NW_024648792.1:0-249 GCF_008729295.1 Plectropomus leopardus
CGTTTTTTCAACAGATTGTACTATAAACTGCCTAAACATGCTGCTGTATGAGTTTTGTAACATTTGGAGCGATCACTTTTTTGACGTTTTTTCCCTGTGCTATAGCCTTGCTTCATTTTGGCGAAATTTCACTTTATTTCAAAACGCTGAAAATATTGACTTTTTGGACTGTTTTTTCAACCGACTACACTATAAACTGCCTAAACATGCTGCTGTATGAGTTTTGTAACATTTGGAGAGATCACTTTT
>NW_024648793.1:0-202 GCF_008729295.1 Plectropomus leopardus
CCGTATTCCGTCAAGGGCAGCAGAGCGCGGCTGTGGCCCTTTCAAACGGGTCGCAATGTATGTATCGCGTGTGCTTTCCCTTTGAACGACAGAATAACTGTCCTGGGAACGCTCTGCCACAGTACGGATGATTAGCTTTTGCGCTTTTGTGCAGCCACGGGCCCTCGGTTCCTTTCTGAGAGGCAGTAAGCGCTTGCCAAGG
>NW_024648794.1:0-628 GCF_008729295.1 Plectropomus leopardus
AATAGTTTTAGATTTAATTAATTTCTTAAATCTAGGGAAAGAATAAAAAAACATGGGGAAAAATACATATTTACAATTATCATAATTACATATTTAAAATTATGTTACAGAATTATCCATATTTTTTTAAGCACTGTTTCCAATTCTTGTTTGTTTTTTATCTTTCTTTTCCTTTTCTTATTTTTCACTTCTTGTGAATTCCTTGCTAATTTGGGGGTGATTTCTTCTTTGTTTGATCATTACCTTTTTTTCCTCAAAGAAATTAAGTAAATTTGCTCAAATTTTTAAGGATAAATTTGCAGTTGAAAAAAAAGCTAATATTTTGCAACAGATATCAATATATGTGAATGTCAAAAAAGTCAAAATTATAAAGAAAACTTCAAAATTAAAAAAGAAATAGGAAAAAACACCCCAGACCTCAAGGTTGTTTATAATGTTTATCAAAATAGTTGCCAACTAATTTTCTGTGAATTGACCGATTCAATTATCGTATGAACTCTTTTTAAAATTTAAAACAAAACATAATTTTTATAAACTCATATTGTGTTTTATATAAAAATCTGTAAAGTAACTCAAGCTGCCAGATAAATATAGTGAAGTAAAAAAGTAACAATGGGCTATTCCCTCC
>NW_024648795.1:0-1325 GCF_008729295.1 Plectropomus leopardus
GTTTTCTGGATATGCCATATTTTGACATTTTTGCCATACTATAGCCTTGCCTTTCCGATCAATTTTTCAACATGCATTTTGTTGGTGTTTTTGGACGTTTTTGCCAAATTCTATGCCACGGCGTGTCTCAGCACGCTATTTTATGCTGTTTTGAGGTGTTTTCAGCTGTTTTCTGGATATGCCATATTTTGACATTTTTGCCATACTATAGTCTTGCCTTTCCAGTCAGTTTTTCAACATGCATTTTTTGGGTGTTTTTGGATGTTTTTGCAAAATTCTATGCCACGGCGTGTCTCAGCACGCTATTTTATGCTGTTTTGAGGTGTTTTCAGCTGTTCCCTGGATATGCCATATTTTGACATTTTTGCCATACTATAGCCTTGCCTTTCAGGTCAGTTTTTCAACATGCGTTTTGTTGGTGTTTTTGGACGTTTTTGCCAAATTCTATGCCGTGGCGTGTCTCAGCATGCTATTTTATGCTGTTTTGAGGTGTTTTCAGCTGTTTTCTGGATATGCCATATTTTGACATTTTTGCCATACTATAGCCTTGCCTTTCCGGTCAGTTTTTCAACATGCGTTTTTTGGGTGTTTTTGGACGTTTTTGCATAATTCTATGCCATGGCGTGTCTCAGCACGCTATTTTATGCTGTTTTGAGGTGTTTTCAGCTGTTTTCTGGATATGCCATATTTTGACATTTTTGCCATACTATAGCCTTGCCTTTCTGGTCATTTTTTCAACATGCATTTTTTGGGTGTTTTTGGACGTTTTTGCCAAATTCTATGCCACGGCGTGTCTCAGCACGCTATTTTATGCTATTTTGAGGTGTTTTCAGCTGTTTTCTGGATAGGCCATATTTTGACATTTTTGCCATACTATAGCCTTGCCTTTCTGGTCATTTTTTCAACATGCATTTTTTAGACTTAGACTTAGACTTAGACTTAGACACGTTTATTTATCCCACTTGTGGGAAATTCACTTGTCACAGCAGCTGTGTGTACAGAAAATAAAAATATATGTAAAATATCAATATATGCAAAATATAAAATATGAAATGTACAATAGTGCAAAAAATAGGCAAAAAATAGGCATGTGTCAAGGAAAACAGAAAATGTACAGGTTGTAATACAAGAGGTCAGAGAGTGCAGCATTTATTGTAGTGAGTCCAGGTTATTGTTGGCTCAGGCTGGTGTTGTATAGCCTGATGGCCGATGGAAGGAAGGACCTGCGGTAGCGTTCCTTCCTGCAGCGTGGGTACCGCAGTCTGCTGCTGAAGGAGCTGCACAGGTCTCCCACAGTTTCATGAAGGGGGTGAGAGGGGTTGTCC
>NW_024648796.1:0-203 GCF_008729295.1 Plectropomus leopardus
AGCATTTGGAGCGATTACTTGTTTGACTACTTTTCCCTGTGCTATAGTATTGCTTTTTTGACATAAAGTAATTTGGCTGTAAACACACAGCGTTTTTGGGCTGTATTTTCAACAGGCTATACCATAAAGTGCCTCAACATGCTGCACTACGACTTCATTTAGCATTTGGAGCGATTACTTTTTTGACCATTTTTGGACATGCC
>NW_024648797.1:0-413 GCF_008729295.1 Plectropomus leopardus
ATATGAAATTTTCTCTTTCTTAAATAACTGATGGAAAACACTGAACCTCATGACAATATTCTAAGTTTTTCAGATGCGCCTGAACACGAAGCTCTGGCTCGTAATCAGGAAGGATTTTTGGACTTTTGGTGCATTCATTTTGCCCGAGAGCAGCTTGAAAATGTTCAAAACTGAGTATAAAAAACATAATTATTATTTTTTAATGCCTCACTCTGGAGTTTCACACACCAAGTTTCATTTTTCCAGTTCTGAGTAAAAACAACAGCGAGACGTTTAGGAGCACGAAGACAATCAGAGTCATTTCTGGTCCTTTCTTCGTCTTTGAGTCAAAAATCGTCTCCGTTTATGTGCATTTCTACAATCTGTTTTCTTTTACACAAGACTCTCTGTCTCTGTCTGTCTCTCTGTGTCTC
>NW_024648798.1:0-420 GCF_008729295.1 Plectropomus leopardus
TTGTGAAGGGCAGGGCGCCCTGGAATGGGTTCGCCCCGAGAGAGGGGCCCGTGCCCTGGAAAGCGTCGCGGTTCCGGCGGCGTCCGGTGGGCTCTCGCTGGCCCTTGAAAATCCGGGGGAGAAGGGGTAAATCTCGCGCCAGGCCGTACCCATATCCGCAGCAGGTCTCCAAGGTGAACAGCCTCTGGCATGTTAGAACAAGGGAGGTACGGGAAGTCGGCAAATCAGATCCGTAACTTCGGGATAAGGATTGGCTCCAAGGGCTGGGTCGGTCGGGCTGGGGTGCGAAGCGGGGCTGGGCTCGAGCCGCGGCTGGGGGAGCAGTCGCCCCGTCGCCCTCCTCTCTCCGCCGCCTTCCACGCGGCGTCGGACACCGCCCCGCGAAAACCCCCGCCCGGCGACGCGCGAGGCGCCGCGGAC
>NW_024648799.1:0-393 GCF_008729295.1 Plectropomus leopardus
TATGGACACTAACAAATCCTACATGCTCCTTGCAGCTCTAAGCATTGCCAAGAAAACTATCCTCATGAATTGGAAATCCAAAAAGAATCTAAGTATAACTCAACATAAAAATCTTCTATTAGATCACATCTCCATGGAGAAAATGTCTGCCTGTACAAAAAATCTACTCACAGAATTTGAACATATCTGGACCCCAATAATTAATTCATTACATAGTGTCGCTGGGGATCGGGGCTTTGCCGCCCTGACTTCTGGGATGGTGGCGGTGGATTCCGGTTGCCGCGGGTACCCAGTGGCTCGCTGGGCCGACTGATCCGTGGCCGCTGTCACGGCGTGGCTGCGGGCCCTGGGGCCCATGCTCTCCCCCGGCGGGGGGGCCATGCGCATGCGGGG
>NW_024648800.1:0-370 GCF_008729295.1 Plectropomus leopardus
GTCTCCTCCCAATCATCAACACTGACTTCAATCTCAGCCAGGAAAGAGTCTCCAGTCTTGTCCTCAGTCTCTGGTTGTAAATGTGTATCTGGATGTGAGTTCCTGTCTGGTTCTGGTCCTCCACAGTCCTCTCCATCAGCTTCTGTTTCCATCTGACCAGTTTGTCTTTGATGAAGCTCTGAGGACTGATGACCAACACATTTATGTCTTTTGATCTGGTGACGCCAGGCAAATGTTTTGTTACAAACACTGCAACTAAATCGTTTCTCTCCTGTGTGAACTCTGCTGTGTCTTCGCAAACTGTCTTTGCGTCCAAATTTTCTACCACATTGACAGCACATTAACGATTTTTTGGCAGAGTCACATTTCA
>NW_024648801.1:0-306 GCF_008729295.1 Plectropomus leopardus
ATTGTATGCAACACACACTGTTACTGTAGAATATTTTTATGTTAGTGAGGGGATAATATGTACAATTATTGTAAAACCTCTGTGGTGTTCAGATAAAAATATGCAAAAACATCAGTAGCGCGTCATTCTTGTTGCTTTGATGACGCTGGGATTCTATGGAATGCATATATATACTGGAGGTTCTAACATTCGGCACCATTTCACTCCTGATTTCAGAGAGAGAAGTACTGAGCTAGCGAGCTAAAACCAGAGACCACAGAGACAACCCCAAGAGACCAGAAACTGATCTCAGTTTTACTGTTCACC
>NW_024648803.1:0-210 GCF_008729295.1 Plectropomus leopardus
TAACCACCTCACGGGCCGAGCACGCCTGTGGGGAACGGCCGAGTGGGGGAGGGGCACTCCAGCCTGTTCGTCATTCCACGCTTTCGCTGAGGAGCTACGAAAGGTTTCCGGGACTGTTTCCCTGGGTCCCGATGCCACTGGAGGTCCCCTGAACCAGCGACAGGGCGATCGGACCGTGGCTGACTTTGCTATTGACTTCCGGACGCGAGC
>NW_024648804.1:0-305 GCF_008729295.1 Plectropomus leopardus
AGCGAGAGCTCACCGGACGCCGCCGGAACCGCGACGCTTTCCAGGGCGCGGGCCCCTCTCTCGGGGCGAACCCATTCCAGGGCGCCCTGCCCTTCACAAAGAAAAGAGAACTCTCCCCGGGGCTCCCGCCAGCTTCTCCGGGATCGCTTGCGTTACCGCACTGGACGCCTCGCGGCGCCTATCTCCGCCACTCCAGATTCGGGGATCTGAACCCGACTCCCTTTCGATCGGCCGGGGGCGACGTAGGCCATCGCCCCTCCCTTCCGAACGGCGTTCGCCCATCTCTTAGGACCGACTGACCCATG
>NW_024648805.1:0-216 GCF_008729295.1 Plectropomus leopardus
CACCTCACGGGCCGAGCACGCCTGTGGGGAACGGCCGAGTGGGAGAGCGGCACTCCAGCCTGTTCGTCATTCCAAGCTTTCGCTGAGGAGCTACGAAAGGTTTTCGGGACTGCTTCCCTGGGTCCCGATGCCACTGGAGGTCTCCTGAACCAGCGACAGGGCGATCGGACCGTGGCTGACTTTGCTATTGACTTCCGGACCCGAGCCCGGCAGAGT
>NW_024648806.1:0-966 GCF_008729295.1 Plectropomus leopardus
GCTTTTTGGGTCATTTTTTGAACATGCATTTTTGGCATTTTTGCCATACTATAGCCTTGCTTTTTGGGTCATTTTTTCACCATGTCATATTATGGTATTTTTGGCCGTTTTTGCAAAATTCTATGCTGTGGCGTGTCTAGGCACGTTATTTTATTTGGATTTAAGCTGTTTTTAGCAGTTTTTGGGATATGTTATTTTTTTGGCATTTTTGCCATACTATAGCCTTGCTTTTTGGGTCATTCTTTCAACATGCCATTATGTGGTGTTTTTGGCCATTTTGCAAGTTTCTATTCTATGGAGTGTCTTGGAACGGCATTTAATGTTGTTTAAAGCTGTTTTCAGTAGTTTTTGGAACATGACATTTTTTGGCATTTTCGCCATACTATAGCCTTGCTTTTTGGGTCATTTTTTCGACATATCATTTTATGGTGTTTTTGGCCATTTTTGCAACATTCAATGCTATGGTGTCTCACAGCATGCTACTTAATGCTGTTTAAAGCTGTTTTCAGTAGATTTTTGGAACATGACATTTTTTGGCATTTTTGCCATACTATAGCCTTGCTTTTTGGGTCATTTTTTCACCGTGACATATTATGGTATTTTTGGCCGTTTTTGCAAAATTCTATGCTGTGGCATGTCTAGGCACGTTATTTCATTTGGATTTAAGCTGTTTTTAGCAGTTTTTGGGATATGTTAATTTTTGGCATTTTTCCATACTATAGCCTTGCTTTTTGGGTCATTTCTCCAACATGCAATATTATGGTGTTTCTGTCCATTTTTGCAAAAGTCTTTGCTATGGCGTGTCTCGGCAGTCTATTTAATGCTGTTTTATGCTGTTTTCAGCTGTTTTTGGGACATGTCATTTTTTGCATTTTCGCCTATCATAGCCTTGCTTTTTGGGTCATTTTTTCGACATATTATTTTATGGTGTTTTTGGCCATTTTTGCAACACTCAATGCCATGGTG
>NW_024648807.1:0-216 GCF_008729295.1 Plectropomus leopardus
CAGCCTGTTCGTCATTCCAAGCTTTCGCTGAGGAGCTACGAAAGGTTGTCGGGACTGTTTCCCTGGGTCCCGATGCCACTGGAGGTCTCCTGAACCAGCGACCGGGCGATCGGACCGTGGCTGACTTTGCTATTGACTTCCGGACCCGAGCCCGGCAGAGTGACTGGAATTCGGCGGCCCAATGTGACGCATTCCTCAACGGGTTAGCTCCTTACA
>NW_024648808.1:0-445 GCF_008729295.1 Plectropomus leopardus
TGTCATTAACCCCTTAGAGCCCACTTTGTTAATACTCACACTCGTATTGTTCTGCCTAAGAAATGTGCTTTTCAAAATCAAGCTTTAAAAAACACGATACATTAATATGATTTCCTACTTACGTTTGAGTTCATTCTTCTAACCAACATCAGTCCTAATCATAAAAATCATATATTCATGCATTTTCAGAATTTTAATCCTTTAAATGCCTTTTTTTCCATGATGCCACTATGATTTTAGATGGAAAAATAATTCAACCTAACCCTAACAGTCCCTAAGAGTTAATAACAGACAGTCCCTAAGAGTTAATAATAGACAGTCCCCAAGAGTTAATAACAGACAGTCCCTACGAGTTAATAATAGACAGTCCCCAAGAGTTAATAATAGACAGTCCCCAAGAGTTAATAATAGACAGTCCCCAAGAGTTAATAATAGACAGTCCCCA
>NW_024648809.1:0-302 GCF_008729295.1 Plectropomus leopardus
TACTTCTGCACATGGCACGACTCAGAGTTGTACTTAAAGTCTGATGTATACAGAGTGAACAGGACAGGGGAAAGAACAGTCCCTTGTGGTGCGCCAGTGCTGCAGACCACCGTGTCAGAGGAGCAGTCCCTCAGCCTGACGTACTGAGGTCTCCCTGTGAGGTAGTCCATAATCCAGGTCACCAGGTGTGATTCCACCCCCATATCTGCCAGCTTGTCTCTCAGTAGAGGGGGCTGGATCGTGTTGAAGGCGCTCGAAAAATCAAAAAACATGATCCTCACAGCGCCACTCCCTGTGTCCAG
>NW_024648810.1:0-308 GCF_008729295.1 Plectropomus leopardus
GTTTTCTCTAAAACATTCTGGCATTTATTTTCTTTAAAATTCAATAGTTTTTTGTTTTTCTTTTGTTCTTTAAAAAAAGATTCATTTTTAAATATTTTGAGTGATTTTCTTTATATTTTTTGGCATTTATTGCCATTTTTCCTTAATTTTTATTGTTATTAAAAAAAAACAAACAATTAATGATAATTTAAAAAAAAAAATTGGCATTTGTCTTTAATAATCCCTGGCCATGTCTTTCTTTTAAAAATTTTTACCGTGGTTTTTCTTTAACATTTTCTTAGTTGGTTTATTTGTTAATTGGTGTTTTT
>NW_024648811.1:0-208 GCF_008729295.1 Plectropomus leopardus
AGATAAATAAATAAATGGGAGACTAAAACAGTGGGATAAGATAAAATAAAAAAATAAAAAAAAAAAGTAGAATAAATAAATAAATAGTTAGTTAGTTAGTTAAAAGCCTGATTGAAAAGATGGGTCTTGAGCCTCTTTTTAAAAACCTCAACACTGTCTGTGACCCTGAGGTCCTCCGGCACTGGCCTTTTAACCATACCACAAGTTA
>NW_024648812.1:0-227 GCF_008729295.1 Plectropomus leopardus
ATTATATATATTTTTATTTATTTATATATTGTATTTAAAAAGTATTTGCAATTTTCATCAAAACATATGTCGATGTTGATACATTTATATACAAATGCTTTTATTTTGTGAACCTCTGCGCATTTGTGTGTGAATATTTTTGAGACTCCCCTGACGTGACCCGATCCACAAATGCATTTTTTTATACCAAATGGGATATAGGTAGCCAATCAGATGTCTCCTTCCTC
>NW_024648813.1:0-273 GCF_008729295.1 Plectropomus leopardus
CTGCTGCATTGAATAAAGACAATGAGAAAACTGACTTTACGCACTACGGTAACTTTTAAATTTAATGTTGGTGATAAGGTGAGAATATCGTGGAGCGTTTAGGAAAGGTTATGAACAAGCATTCACAGACGAGGTTTTTACAATAACGGAGAGAGTGGCCAGAGACCCACCCGTGTATTGGCTAATTGATCTCGCTGGCAAAGCAGTGAAAGGCACATTTTACGAGCCAGAACTGCAACAGGTCATCATGGATAAAAACAAAACCTTCAAATT
>NW_024648814.1:0-395 GCF_008729295.1 Plectropomus leopardus
TTTCAAAAATTGGGTTTTTACATACGTATTTTATGTTGCAGAAAAAATGTCTAAATATCTTTAGCTCGTGTTAACCACAGACCTTATTTAAGGCATTTTTCCAAAAACACGTAAAAAAAAAAAAAACCCCAGAGACTTTAAGAAAAGGGAACCGGAGGTACAAAAAAGGCTAAGGGACCTCTGCCTTTTAGGACTCATTACTTCACCACTGTATTGCTATTTGTAGCATTTTCGTACTTTAAATTGCTTTTCAACAAACATTACCTGTCACTCCACACCTGGTTTAAATCTATTTGTTGCATTTCAGTGAAATGTGCCCTTCAAATGAAACCTTGTAATTTCAATGCAATGCATTTCATGTTAAAATAAAAAAAAACTTTGAAAAGGTTTTTTTT
>NW_024648815.1:0-209 GCF_008729295.1 Plectropomus leopardus
CCAAAACTGGAGGCCAGAATGGCAAAGATCTCCACAGCCACAGTAAACTTCCCCGGAGAGCTGACATATGCTGGAATAAATGTGATCCAGACAGCACAAAATATCAGCATGCTGAAGGTGATAAGCTTGGCTTCATTAAAATTATCAGGTAGTTTTCGGGCAAGGACAGCTAACACAAAGCAAAAGCCAGCCAGTAGACCTATGTACCC
>NW_024648816.1:0-205 GCF_008729295.1 Plectropomus leopardus
CCCTCATCGCCTCTGCGTTTGAACTGTTACAAGGGGCCACCGTCTTCACTCAGCTGGACCTTCATAACGCCTACCACCTGTTCCGCATCAGAGAGGGGGATGAGTGGAAAACGGCCTTCAACACCCCTACTGGACATTATGAGTATCTAGTGATGCCATTCGGTCTCACTAATGCCCCGGCCGTTTTCCAGGCCCTCGTCAACGA
>NW_024648817.1:0-1182 GCF_008729295.1 Plectropomus leopardus
ATTTTATTGTGTTTTTAGTCATTTTTGCAACATCCTGCTCCATGGCGCGTTTCGGCACGCTATTTTATGCAGTTCTCTGCAGTTTTTAGCTGTTTTTCAGACATGCCATTTTTTGACATTTTTGCCATACTATAGCCTTGCTTTTTGTGTCATTTTTTCAACATACTATTTTATTGTGTTTTTGATCATTTTTGCACCATTCTGTGCCATGGCGTGTCTCGGCAAGGTTTTTTATGCAGTTTTCAGCAGTTTTTAGCTGTTTTTAAGATATGCCATTTTTGACATTTTTTGCCATACTATAGCCTTGCTTTTAGGGTCATTTTTTCAACATGCCATTTTATTGTGTTTTTAGTCATTTTTGCAACATCCTGCTCCATGGCGTGTTTCAGCACACTATTTAATGCAGTTTTCAGTAGTTTTTAGCTGTTTTTAAGACATACCATTTTTTTGACATTTTTGCCATACTATAGCCTTGCTTTTTGTGTCATTTTTTCAACATGCCATTTTATTGTGTTTTTAGTCATTTTTGCAACATCCTGCTCCATGGCGTGTTTCAGCACGCTATTTTATTCAGTTTTCAGCAGTTTTTAGCCATTTTTTCAGACATGCCATTTTTTGACATTTTTGCCATACTATAGCCTTGCTTTTTGTGTCATTTTTTCAACATACTATTTTATTGTGTTTTTAGTCATTTTTGCAACATCCTGCTCCATGGCGTGTTTCGGCACGCTATTTTATGCAGTTTTCAGTAGTTTTTAGCTGTTTTTAAGATATGCCATTTTTTGACATTTTTGCCATACTATAGCCTTGCTTTTTCTGTCATTTTTTCAACATACTATTTTATTGTGTTTTCAGTCATTTTTGCACCATTCTGTGCTATGGCGTGTCTCAGCAAGGTTTTTTATGCAGTTTTTTTGCAGTTTTTTGCCGTTTTTAAGACATGCAATTTTTGACATTTTTTGCCATACTATAGCCTTGCTTTTTGGGTCATTTTTTCAACATGCCATTTTATTGTGTTTTTAGTCATTTTTGCAACATTTTATGCCATGGTGTGTCTTGGCACACTATTTTATGCAGTTTTCAGCAGTTTTTAGCCGTTTTTAAGACATGCCATTTTTGCCATTTTTTGCCATACTATAGCCTTGCTTTTTGGGTCATTTTTTCAACATGCCATGTTATTGT
>NW_024648818.1:0-346 GCF_008729295.1 Plectropomus leopardus
AGTGTTTCATAAACGAAAATATTCCTTTCGTGTTGAAATCAACATCACACAATTTCTATAGTTTAGTGACAGACAGTGATTTAGACAGAGAGAGATCCTCTGAGTATAATATAACGGTGACGTGCTCTGATGAGGGAGTCCCCTCCCTCTCCAGCAGCGTCACTCTCACCTTACAGATCTCTGGTGTGAATGATAACGCACCTGTCTTTGAGAGGAGCTCATATGAGGCCTACATTGTAGAAAACAACACACCAGGCCTCTCTATATTCACAGTGAAAGCCAGAGACGCTGACTGGAACCAGAATGCTCGTGTTTCTTACATACTGGAGGACTCCTCTGTTAACGG
>NW_024648819.1:0-203 GCF_008729295.1 Plectropomus leopardus
CAGTGATTTAGACAGAGAGAGAGCCTCTGAGTATAATATAACAGTGACGTGCTCTGATGAGGGAGTGCCCTCCCTCTCCAGCAGCGTCACTCTCACCTTACAGATCTCTGATGTGAATGATAACGCGCCTGTCTTTGAGAGGAGCTCATATGAGGCCTACATTGTAGAAAACAACACACCAGGCCTCTCTATATTCACAGTGA
>NW_024648821.1:0-212 GCF_008729295.1 Plectropomus leopardus
CTGCTGAGCCGTTCACAGAACTCTGCTCCTAGTCTTCGTCCCCTATTGCACGTCCAGTTCCTGCTGAAAGAGGGTTCTCACACCCTCTCCACGTTCATTGACTCTGGGGCCGATGTGAACCTGATCGATGAGGACCTCGCGTTGCAGTTGGATATTGAGCTGGTTCCTCTTCCACGCCCGTTACCAGCCAGCGCACTGGATGGTCACCTCCT
>NW_024648822.1:0-371 GCF_008729295.1 Plectropomus leopardus
TCAGTGCCACCACAGTAGACTACACACAAACTCAGGAAGACTTAGGCCTGGAAATCAGACCTTCACCTTCCAGTTCTGAGGTCATGCTGTTGACCCCCGAGGTGGCCCTGAGAGCTCAAGTCCTGCCCCACATCGAGGTGACCTCCTGCTCCATTTGTTTCTCCTTCTATGTTGAAGGACGGAGCAGACGATATCCTCAATGAGAGGCAGGAGTGGAGCTCTTATTTGCAGTTATTTTAAAGGAAAACCAAAACCCCAGAAATGTTTTCCTTCAAAATAAATGCTACATTAAAGATAGTTTTTTTTCATCAGTTGGTAAATGTATATACTTACTGAATTTGGGAAAACCAGAGCACCTGGAGAAAACCCGT
>NW_024648823.1:0-429 GCF_008729295.1 Plectropomus leopardus
TGAAAACTGGAGCAGCAGGCGGATCCCTGACACTCTCAGAGGGACAGCGTCCTTAAAATCTGTCCTGAAATGACACAGGGAACACGAAGACAGTGTTTGAGTCCGAAGGATGGATATGGTTCAATCTTCTCTGTAGGGGTGAGTAGAAAAAAAAGGAGGGGGGGCTGGATGAACAGGTAAGTTGCAGCTAGTGCAACGGACGGACTGTAAGGTGCAACTGGTGCAAATGGATGGAAGGTGAGATACAGGTGGATGACAGGTAAAGTGCAATGAAGTAGCAAGTGGTTGACAGGTAAGTGGTGGGGCTGTTAATTAATGTATGATTGTAATGTATTCTAAATCATCAGAAATAATAAAGCTTCTCAAATGCAAATTGAAGGTTTTTTATTTATATTATTTCATATGTTGTTTACCAGAAATACTGTCATA
>NW_024648824.1:0-359 GCF_008729295.1 Plectropomus leopardus
AAATGCAATGCATCATTTTCTCAGGAGGATTCTGGCAGCAGCAGCTGATCAGCACAGAGACACACAGACAGGTGAGCTGCAGGCTCTCAGGTGAGCTCTGATGTCATCAGCTACCTTCAGGCTGCAGGAAAATCACATTTGTTTCTCAAATCAAATAAATAAAAAAATGATTAATTTTATCATTACTTAGCTTAAAAAAATTACGGCTAATTGATTTACTGTAGTACAAATATCTGCTTCCTGTTGTTCACACACTAGTTTTACAATCTAACACTGGCCTGTTCTTTTTACTGTAGCAACAGAAAAAAGACTACAAACTTAAACTTTTTCTTTTTTAAAGAAAATATAAAAGGACAAAC
>NW_024648825.1:0-211 GCF_008729295.1 Plectropomus leopardus
AAATGCAATGCATCATTTTCTCAGGAGGATTCTGGCAGCAGCAGCTGATCAGCACAGAGACACACAGACAGGTGAGCTGCAGGCTCTCAGGTGAGCTCTGATGTCATCAGCTACCTTCAGGCTGCAGGAAAATCACATTTGTTTCTCAAATCAAATAAATAAATAAATGATTAATTTTATCATTACTTAGCTTAAAAAAATTACGGCTAAT
>NW_024648826.1:0-288 GCF_008729295.1 Plectropomus leopardus
TAAATGTGTGGTGGAAATTTAGGATAACGCTGTAGAAAAGTGACTCGCCCCTTCTTGACCCCTTAAAAGGGGTCAAGAAGTAAAGAGGGACAATGGTGACTGAGCAGCAGCTAGGAGTAAGCATGCTTCACAAGCACGCTTCAAAAGTTTTTGTGTAATTACTCACACTGCCAGAGGGGGCAGACAAGAGTATCCCACTCCAGCTTTAATACAAAATAGAAAAAAACAAGGTAAATAGCAAAACCTTTTTACGGAAGCCCTAAGCGGACGTGTTTTTTTTTTTTTTTT
>NW_024648827.1:0-374 GCF_008729295.1 Plectropomus leopardus
TTTGCATAATAATGATATAATGTGAGCCACTCTCAAAAACACACATCATCAGAATCATGTTATTGCTCACGTCCCAGCTCCCAATGGGCCATGTTCTTTGTTTTAGTTAACGACCATCCTTTTGTTCTAGTTGATGGCTCTTGTGCTGCTGTTTAGTTAGCACACAGTTTAGTTTCATTCACTTCATGAACCCTTTTCAAATATGTTTTTCCTTATTGAAATTCTAGCAGATGAACATCCAATGCAAAGGTTGGTGGCTTTAATTCAACATTACTACTTGTTTAATAAGAGTTATTCTGGTGTCCTGCCAGTGCTCATGTTACTGCTCATGTCCCAGCTCCCAATGGGCCATATTCTTTGTTTTATTTAGTTAA
>NW_024648828.1:0-1493 GCF_008729295.1 Plectropomus leopardus
TTGCCATACTATAGCCTTGCTTCTTTGGTCATTTTTTCAACATGGTTAATTATGGTGTTTCAGGCCGCTTTTGGATGTTTTAATGCTATGGCGTGTGTCAGCACGCTATTTTCTGCTGTTTTGATGTGTTTTCAGCTGTTTTTCGGACATGTCAAATTTTGAAATTTTTGCCATACTATAGCCTTGCTTCTTTGGTCATTTTGTCGACATGATTAATTATGCTGTTTTGGGCCATTTTTGAACATTTTAATGCTATGGCGTGTGTCAGCACGCTATTTTCTGCTGTTTTGATGCGTTTACAGCTTTTTTTTGGGACATGTCAAAGTTTGACATTTTTGCCATACTATAGCCTTGTTTTTTTGGTCATTTTGTCGACATGCTTAATTATGCTGTTTTAGGTCATTTTTGAACATTTTAATGCTATGGCGTGTGTCAGCACGCTATTTTCTGCTGTTTTGATGTGTTTTCAGCCTTTTCTTGGGACATGTCAAATTTTGACATTTTTGCCATACTATAGTCTTGCTTCTTTGGTCATTTTTTTTTACATGGTTGATTACAATGTTTTAGGCCGTTTTTGAATGTTTTAATGCTATGGTATGTTTTTGCACAGTATTTTGTGCTATTTTGAAGTGTTTTCAGCTGTTTTTGGGACATGTCAAATTTTGACATTTTTGCCATACTATAGCCTTGCTTCTTTGGTCATTTTTTGACATGGTTGATTACGATGTTTTAGGCCGTTTTTGAATGTTTTAATGCTATGGCATGTTTTTGCACAGTATTTTGTGCTGTTTTGATGTGTTTTCAGCTGTTTTTGGGATATGTCAAATTTTGACATTTTTGCCATACTATAGCCTTGCTTTTTTGGTCATTTTTTCACCATGATTAATGACATGGTTGATTACGATGTTTTAGGTCATTTTTGAATGTTTTAATGCTATGGCATGTTTTTGCACTGTATTTTGTGCTATTTTGAAGTGTTTTCAGCTGTTTTTGGGACATGTCAAATTTTGACATTTTTGCCATACTATAGCCTTGCTGTTTTGGTCATTTTTTCAACATGGTTAATTATGGTGTTTCAGGCCGTTTTTGGACGTTTTAATGCTATGGCGTGTGTCAGCACGCTGTTTTCTGCTGTTTTGATGCGTTTTCAGCAGTTTTTCGGACATGTCAAATTTTGACATTTTTGCCATACTATAGCCTTGCTTCTTTGGTCATTTGTTTGACATGGTTGATTACGATGTTGTAGGCCGTTTTTGAATGTTTTAATGCTATGGCATGTTTTTGCACAGTATTTTGTGCTGTTTTGATGTGTTTTCAGCTGTTTTTGGGAAATGTCAAATTTTGACATTTTTGCCATACTATAGCCTTGCTTCTTTGGTCATTTTTTCAACATGGTTAATTATGCTGTTTAGGCCATTTTTGAACATTTTAATGCTATGGCGTGTCAGCACGCTATTTTCTGCTGTTTTGATGTGTTTTCAGCTGTTTTTTGG
>NW_024648829.1:0-277 GCF_008729295.1 Plectropomus leopardus
TAACCCTCTGGAAATGTTACATCCAAACATGGTGCTTGTTGTTTCGACAATTATTTGCTATCATATGCTTAGTCTGTAGTTTCTGAAAATTGTTTTCAATTAATCAACAATAAAAATGAAAAAATGCTATTTATTTCAACAAATTAATTTAATATTGTAAATAATGACTCCGGAGGAATTACATGAACTACAGTGAAAAGAGGTTTGAATGAAACATTTCCTTGAGACCGTCCTGAAGTCTTTTCCTTCTTTTACACTTTTAATCAATATGTTTTAA
>NW_024648830.1:0-314 GCF_008729295.1 Plectropomus leopardus
TATACTATACTTATAATAGTATAAAAAAAAGTCATTTCCTGTGGCCACTAGGTGGCACTATCACAACTAGTAAATATTGTTATACAGATGTGTTTAGGGAGGGACCCTCATCAAACCTATGACGTTTCAGGCAGATCAGACAACGTACACCAAAGTTAAAACAATTTCCTGTTGTATGGCGAGACATCAAAACTGTATGCCACATAACAGGAAAACCGTATAAGTTTTCCATGGGCCTGTGATAGCTTTTAATCACCAGTGGGTTGAGAATGGACACACCACATTTAAAAGTCGATCGGATTAATCTTGTAGGA
>NW_024648831.1:0-205 GCF_008729295.1 Plectropomus leopardus
TTCCTTCTGCCTCCCCAGCAGGAGAAGAGACATGGTTAACATGCTGCGAAAAGCAATAATCATTATCCGTACACCACATCATAGTGGATCGCCATGCGCACTAGACACAGAGGAGTGCAGTCTGCTTTGGTGAACCTGTCATGCAGGAGATGACAGACTGTTGAAATAAGGAAGAGAAGAAGGATAAGTGGTGCACGGAAACATA
>NW_024648832.1:0-373 GCF_008729295.1 Plectropomus leopardus
GGAAGTCTAGTCAACAATTAGTCGTCATTTTCTTGTTCTTCGGTCTTGAACAGAACTCAGTTTAAAGGCCGACATTGATAATTGTGTTTTTTCTTGACAGACAACGATGATTGAGACAGTCAGATGCTGCCTCTTTGTGCTCCTTAGAAATATTCCGTTTATCGTTTTTACAAGTTATGAGCACACGAAGAGCCACCCAAAGTCATAATTACGAGTGGGAAATTGGGAAATTTTGATGATATCGAGTTGTGATGTTTGTGTGACGTTTCAGGGCGGCAGAAATGGTGGAAAAGCATGAAAACTGTATCAACAGCTGACGGCAAAAAATTACATATTGACCTAGAATTAATATAAAAATACTGAATATATAGAA
>NW_024648833.1:0-204 GCF_008729295.1 Plectropomus leopardus
TCACAGAACTCTGCTCCTAGTCTTCGTCCCCTATTCCACGTCCAGTTGCTGCTGAAAGAGGGTTCTCACACCCTCTCCACGTTCATTGACTCTGGGGCCGATGTAAACCTGATCGATTAGGACCTCGCGTTGCAGTTGGATATTGAGCTGGTTCTTCTTCCACGCCCGTTACCAGCCAGCGCACTGGATGGTCACCTCCTGGGG
>NW_024648834.1:0-371 GCF_008729295.1 Plectropomus leopardus
TCCGTTTTTCGCAGCAGCGGCTCCAGAGAGAATAATAAACTAATAATTAACTAATAATAAACTAATAATAAACTAATAAACGTTATTTCTGTAACAGCAACAGATAAACAACAATAAAACAAAGCGCAAACAGCACAGTGATCACTAATTAATACTAATTAATACCGGGAAAAATGCATACAAGAAACGCAGTGTTCGCGGCGGGATGATTAAACCTTGCAGCGGGATGATTAAACCTTGCAGCGGGATGATTAAACCTTGCAGCGGGATGATTAAACCTTGCAGCGGGATGATTAAACCTTGCAGCGGGATGATTAAACCTTGCAGCGGGATGATTAAACCTTGCAGCGGGATGATTAAACCTTGCAGCG
>NW_024648835.1:0-207 GCF_008729295.1 Plectropomus leopardus
TGTTTTTCTTCAAAAAACTTCACTGACATTAATGTTACTTATCCTGTTTATAAACTGTTCTTGTATAATCATGAGGTGTCCTCTGGAAAAAGATTCTGTCAAAATCATTAAATAATTTTCTAATAAGCATCTGCCTTGTCCTCTCCAGTCTGCTGTACCCTTTCTCTCTTCTTCTCCACCCTGTTTTTCTTCCTTAATCTCTCTCTG
>NW_024648836.1:0-292 GCF_008729295.1 Plectropomus leopardus
AAAATATGGGAATAAATAAATAAATGCATAAATAATGAAAAAAAAAGCCATGAGGTCAAACCAAATCAGACCCAAGAAATAAATAAGGATTGTAGCACTACAAAAATTATGGATACAAATAAAAATATAAAAATATTACATTACATTATTATGTTACTATTTATCAGTATCAAAATGTAAATTCAGTTGTGTTTAACATGTGAGAGAAAGATTTTATTAATTTTAATTGTTACAAAGGTAGAAAAAAAATATTATAAATACAAAATATGATGAAGTAAAAATTATCAAAAAG
>NW_024648837.1:0-820 GCF_008729295.1 Plectropomus leopardus
TAGGTGGATTTCAAGTGTTTTTAAGACATTTTAAATCTTGACATTTTTCACAAAAAAGGCAATACTATAGTATGACTTTTTTTTCGATCATTTTTTCAGAATACAATTTTATGTTGTTTTTGGCCGTCATTGCTAATTTCTTTGCCATGGCATGTCTTGGAACGCTATTTTAGGTGGATTTCAAGTGTTCTTAAGACATTTTAAATGTTGACATTTTTGACAAAAAAGGCAATACTATAGTATGGCTTTTTCGGTCAATTTTTTGAAAATGCAATTTTATGCTGTTTTCTGCCGTTTTTGCAACTTTCTTTGCTATAGCATGTGTTTGCACGCTATTTTAGGTGGATTCCAAGTGATTTTAAGTCATTTTAAATTTTGACATTTTTGACAAAAAAGGCAATACTATAGTATGGCTATTTTTTCTATCAGTTTTTCAAAATGCAATTTTATGCTTTTTTGGCCGTCATTGCAAATTTCTTTGCCATGGCATGTCTTGGAATGCTTTTTTAGGTGGATTTCAAGTGTTTTTAAGACATTTTAAATTTTGACATTCATCACAAAAAAAGGCAATACTATAGTATGGCTTTTTCGGTCAATTTTTTGAACATGCAATTTTATGCTGTTTTCTGCCGTTTTTGCAACTTTCTTTGCTATAGCATGTCTTTGCACGCTATTTTAGGTGGATTCCAAGTGATTTTAAGACATTTTAAATTTTGACATTCATCACAAAAAATGCAATACTATAGTATGACTTTTTTTCGATAATTTTTTTCAAAATGCAATTTTATGCTGTTTTTGGCCGTTATTGCGATCTTCTTTG
>NW_024648838.1:0-283 GCF_008729295.1 Plectropomus leopardus
AGTACCCAATGCGGAAAAATCTTTTTTTTAAAAAAAAAAAAAAAAAACCTCAAAATTATTTTAAAAAATTAGAACGACTTTAATGTTTATGAAAATAGTTTATTTTCTGTCAATTAGCTAATAATTTTAGCTGTACTTACATAAGATGGTTGGTCATTTAATTTAAAACATAAGTAAGTAAGTATAATCAGGAAAATGTACTAAGAGTATTAAAAGTAAAAGAACACAGTGTAGAATATTGAAAAATGAAATAAAAATAAAAAAAAACATCCCCCCCAAAAAA
>NW_024648839.1:0-6812 GCF_008729295.1 Plectropomus leopardus
TTCAGCTGTTTTTGGGAAATGCCATTTTTTGACATTTTTGCCTTACTATAGCCTTGCTTTTTTTGGTCATTTTTTCAACATGCCATATCTTGGTGTTTTTTGCTTTGTTTGCATCATTCTATACCATGGCGTGTCTCGGTACGCTATTTAATGTACGTTTCAGCAGTTTTCAGCTGTTTTTGGGAAATGCCATTTTTTGACATTTTTGCCTTACTATAGCCTTGCTTTTTTTGGTCATTTTTTCAACATGCCATATCTTGGTGTTTGTTGCGTTTTTTGCATCATTCTATTCCAATGGCGTGTCTCGGTACGCTATTTTATGTACGTTTTAGCAGTTTTCAGCTGTTTTTGGGAAATGCCATTTTTTGACATTTTTGCCTTACTATAGCCTAGCTTTTTTTGGTCATTTTTTCAACATGCCATATCTTGGTGTTTTTTGCTTTTTTTGCATCATTATATGCTATGGCGTGTTTCGGCACGCTATTTCATGTACGTTTTAGCAGTTTTCAGCTGTTTTTGGGGAATGCCATTTTTTGACATTTTTGCCTTACTATAGCCTTGCTTTTTTTGGTCATTTTTTCAACATGCCATATCTTGTTGTGTTTTGCTTTGTTTGCATCATTCTTGCTACCAATGGCGTGTCTCGGTACGCTATTTTATGTACGTTTTAGCAGTTTTCAGCTGTTTTTGGGAAATGCCATTTTTTTGACGTTTTTGCCTTACTATAGCCTTGCTTTTTTTGGTCATTTTTTCAACATGCCATATTCTTGGTGTTTTTTTGCTTTTTTTGCATCATTCTTGCTATGGCGTGTCTCGGTATGCTATTTTATGTAGTTTTAGCAGTTTTCAGCTGTTTTTGGGAAATGCCATTTTTTGACATTTTTGCCTTACTATAGCCTTGCTTTTTTTGGTCATTTTTTTCAACATGCCATATCTTGTTGTGTTTTTGCTTTTTTTGCATCATTCTATGCTATGGCGTGTTTCAGCACGCTATTTAATGTACGTTTTAGCAGTTTTCAGCTGTTTTTGGGAAATGCCATTTTTTTGACATTTTTGCCTTACTATAGCCTTGCTTTTTTTGGTCATTTTTTTCAACATGCCATATCTTGGTGTTTTTTGCGTTTTTTGCATCATTCTATACCATGGCGTGTCTCGGTACGCTATTTTATGTACGTTTAGCAGTTTTCAGCTGTTTTTGGGAAATGCCATTTTTTTGACATTTTTGCCTTACTATAGCCTTGCTTTTTTTGGTCATTTTTTCAACATGCCATATCTTGGTGTTTTTTGCTTTGTTTGCATCATTCTATGCTATGGCGTGTTTCGGCACGCTATTTCATGTACGTTTTAGCAGTTTTCAGCTGTTTTTGGGAAATGCCATTTTTTGACATTTTTGCCTTACTATAGCCTTGCTTTTTTTGGTCATTTTTTCAACATGCCATATCTTGGTGTTTTTTTGCTTTGCTTGCATCATTCTATGCTATGGCGTGTTTCGGCACGCTATTTCATGTACGTTTTAGCAGTTTTCAGCTGTTTTTGGGAAATGCCATTTTTTGACATTTTTGCCTTACTATAGCCTTGCTTTTTTTGGTCATTTTTTTTCAACATGCCATATCTTGTTGTGTTTTGCTTTGTTTTGCATCATTCTATACCATGGCGTGTCTCGGTACGCTATTTTATGTACGTTTTAGCAGTTTTCAGCTGTTTTTGGGAAATGCCATTTTTTGACATTTTTGCCTTACTATAGCCTTGCTTCTTTGGTCATTTTTTTCAACATGCCATATCTTGTTGTGTTTTTGCTTTTTTTGCATCATTCTATGCTATGGCGTGTTTCAGCACGCTATTTAATGTACGTTTTAGCAGTTTTCAGCATTTTTTTGGGAAATGCCATTTTTTGACATTTTTGCCTTACTATAGCCTTGCTTTTTTGGTCATTTTTTCAACATGCCATAATAGGATGTTTTTTGCGTTTTTTTGCATCATTCTATGCTATGGCGTGTTTCGGCACGCTATTTCATGTACGTTTTAGCAGTTTTCAGCTGTTTTTGGGAAATGCCATTTTTTGACATTTTTGCCTTACTATAGCCTTGCTTTTTTTGGTCATTTTTTCAACATGCCATATCTTGGTGTTTGTTTGCTTTTTTTGCATCATTCTATGCGATGGCGTGTTTCGGCATGCTATTTCATGTACGTTTTAGCAGTTTTCAGCTGTTTTTGGGAAATGCCATTTTTTGACATTTTTGCCTTACTATAGCCTTGCTTTTTTTGGTCATTTTTTCAACATGCCATATCTTGTTGTGTTTTGCTTTGTTTGCATCATTCTATACCATGGCGTGTCTCGGTACGCTATTTTATGTACGTTTTAGCAGTTTTCAGCTGTTTTTGGGAAATGCCATTTTTTGACATTTTTGCCTTACTATAGCCTTGCTTCTTTGGTCATTTTTTCAACATGCCATATCTTGTGTGTTTTTTTTTTTTTTGCATCATTCTATGCTATGGCGTGTTCAGCACGCTATTTAATGTACGTTTTAGCAGTTTTCAGCATTTTTGGGAAATGCCATTTTTTGACATTTTTGCCTTACTATAGCCTTGCTTTTTTGGTCATTTTTTCAACATGCCATATCTTGGTGTTTTTTTTTGCGTTTTTTTGCATCATTCTATGCTATGGCGTGTCTCGGTACGCTATTTAATGTACGTTTTAGCAGTTTTCAGCTGTTTTTGGGAAATGCCATTTTTTGACATTTTTGCCTTACTATAGCCTTGCTTTTTTTGTCATTTTTTCAACATGCCATATCTTGGTGTTTTTTGCTTTTTTGCATCATTCTATACTATGGCGTGTCTCGGTACGCTATTTTATGTACGTTTTAGCAGTTTTCAGCTGTTTTTGGGAAATGCCATTTTTTGACATTTTTGCCTTACTATAGCCTTGCTTTTTTTGGTCATTTTTTCAACATGCCATATCTTGGTGTTTTTTTGCTTTTTTTGCATCATTCTATGCTATGGCGTGTTTCGGCACGCTATTTTCATGTACGTTTTAGCAGTTTTCAGCTGTTTTTTGGGAAATGCCATTTTTTGACATTTTTGCCTTACTATAGCCTTGCTTTTTTTGGTCATTTTTTCAACATGCCATATCTTGGTGTTTTTTGCTTTGCTTGCATCATTCTATGCTATGGCGTGTTTCGGCACGCTATTTCATGTACGTTTTAGCAGTTTTCAGCTGTTTTTGGGAAATGCCATTTTTTGACATTTTTGCCTTACTATAGCCTTGCTTTTTTTGGTCATTTTTTCAACATGCCATATCTTGTTGTGTTTTTGCTTTGTTTGCATCATTCTATGCTATGGCGTGTCTCGGCACGCTATTTCATGTACGTTTTAGCAGTTTTCAGCTGTTTTTGGGAAATGCCATTTTTTGACATTTTTGCCTTACTATAGCCTTGCTTCTTTGGTCATTTTTTTCAACATGCCATATCTTGGTTGTGTTTTTGCTTTTTTTGCATCATTCTATGCTATGGCGTGTTTCGGCACGCTATTTAATGTACGTTTTAGCAGTTTTCAGCATTTTTTGGGAAATGCCATTTTTTGACATTTTTGCCTTACTATAGCCTTGCTTTTTTGGTCATTTTTTTCAACATGCCATAATAGGATGTGTTTTTGCGTTTTTTGCATCATTCTATGCTATGGGTGTTTCGGCACGCTATTTCATGTACGTTTTAGCAGTTTTCAGCTGTTTTTGGGAATGCCATTTTTTGACATTTTTGCCTTACTATAGCCTTGCTTTTTTTGTTCATTTTTTCAACATGCCATATCTTGGTGTTTTTTGCGTTTTTTGCATTTCATTTATGCTATGGCGTGTCTCGGTACGCTATTTTATGTACGTTTTAGCAGTTTTCAGCTGTTTTTGGGAAATGCCATTTTTTGACATTTTTGCCTTACTATAGCCTTGCTTTTTTTGGTCATTTTTTCAACATGCCATATCTTGGTGTTTTTTGCGTTTTTTTGCATCATTCTATGCTATGGCGTGTCTCGGTACGCTATTTTATGTACGTTTTAGCAGTTTTCAGCTGTTTTTGGGAAATGCCATTTTTTGACATTTTTGCCTTACTATAGCCTTGCTTTTTTTGGTCATTTTTTCAACATGCCATATCTTGGTGTTTTTTGCTTTTTTTGCATCATTCTATGCTATGGCGTGTCTCGGTACGCTATTTCTGTACGTTTTAGCAGTTTTCAGCTGTTTTTTGGGAAATGCCATTTTTTGACATTTTTGCCTTACTATAGCCTTGCTTTTTTGGTCATTTTTTCAACATGCCATATCTTGGTGTTTTTTGCTTTTTTTTTTGCATCATTCTATACCATGGCGTGTCTCAGCACGCTATTTCATGTACGTTTTAGCAGTTTTCAGCTGTTTTTGGGAAATGCCATTTTTTGACATTTTTGCCTTACTATAGCCTTGCTTTTTTGGTCATTTTTTCAACATGCCATGATAAGGTGTTTTTTTGCGTTTTTTGCATCATTCTATACCATGGCGTGTCTCGGTACGCTATTTTATGTACGTTTTAGCAGTTTTCAGCTGTTTTTGGGAAATGCCATTTTTTGACATTTTTGCCTTACTATAGCCTTGCTTTTTTGGTCATTTTTTCAACATGCCATATCTTGGTGTTTTTTGCGTTTTTTGCATCATTCTATACCATGGCGTGTCTCGGCACGCTATTTAATGTACGTTTTAGCAGTTTTCAGCTGTTTTTGGGAAATGCCATTTTTTGACATTTTTGCCTTACTATAGCCTTGCTTTTTTTGGTCATTTTTTTCAACATGCCATATCTTGGTGTTTTTTGCTTTTTTGCATCAATTCTATACTATGGCGTGTCTCGGCAGGCTATTTAATGTACGTTTTAGCAGTTTTCAGCATTTTTTGGGAAATGCCATTTTTTGACATTTTTGCCTTACTATAGCCTTGCTTTTTTGGTCATTTTTTCAACATGCCATATTAATAGGGTGTTTTTTTGCGTTTTGTGCATCATTCTATGCTATGGCGTGTTTCGGCACGCTATTTCATGTACGTTTTAGCAGTTTTCAGCTGTTTTTTGGGAAATGCCATTTTTTGACATTTTTGCCTTACTATAGCCTTGCTTTTTTGGTCATTCTTTCAACATGCCATATCTTGGTGTTTTTTGCTTTTTTTTTTGCATCATTCTATACCATGGCGTGTCTCAGTACGCTATTTCATGTACGTTTTAGCAGTTTTCAGCTGTTTTTGGGAAATGCCATTTTTTGACATTTTTGCCTTACTATTAGCCTTGCTTTTTTTGGTCATTTTTTCAACATGCCATGATAAGGTGTTTTTTTGCGTTTTTTTGCATCATTCTATACCATGGCGTGTCTCTGTACGCTATTTTATGTACGTTTTAGCAGTTTTCAGCTGTTTTTGGGAAATGCCATTTTTTGACATTTTTGCCTTACTATAGCCTTGCTTTTTTGGTCATTTTTTCAACATGCCATATCTTGGTGTTTTTTGCGTTTTTTGCATCATTCTATACCATGGCGTGTCTCGGCACGCTATTTCATGTACGTTTTAGCAGTTTTCAGCTGTTTTTGGGAAATGCCATTTTTTGACATTTTTGCCATACTATAGCCTTGCTTTTTTGGTCATTTTTTCAACATGCCATAATAAGGTGTTTTTTTGCTTTTTTTGCATCATTCTATGCTATGGCGTGTTTTGGCACGCTATTTAATGTACGTTTTAGCAGTTTTCAGCTGTTTTTGGGAAATGCCATTTTTTGACATTTTTGCCTTACTATAGCCTTGCTTTTTTTTGGTCATTTTTTCAACATGCCATAATAAGGTGTTTTTTGCGTTTTTTGCATCATTCTATACCATGGCGTGTCTCGGTACGCTATTTTATGTACGTTTTAGCAGTTTTCAGCTGTTTTTGGGAAATGCCATTTTTTGACATTTTTGCCTTACTATAGCCTTGCTTTTTTTGGTCATTTTTTCAACATGCCATATCTTGGTGTTTTTTGCTTTTTTTGCATCATTGTATGCTATGGCCTGTTTTGGCACGCTATTTTTTATGTACGTTTTTAGCAGTTTTCAGCTGTTTTTGGGAAATGCCATTTCTTGACATTTTTGCCTTACTATAGCCTTGCTTTTTTGGTCATTTTTTCAACATGCCATATCTTGGTGTTTTTTGCGTTTTTTGCATCATTCTATACAATGGCGTGTCTCGGTACGCTATTTAATGTACGTTTTAGCAGTTTTCAGCTGTTTTTGGGAAATGCCATTTTTTGACATTTTTGCCTTACTATAGCCTTGCTTTTTTTGTCATTTTTTCAACATGCCATATCTTGGTTTTTTTTTGCTTTTTTTGCATCATTCTATGCTATGGCGTGTCTCGGTACGCTATTTTATGTACGTTTTAGCAGTTTTCAGCTGTTTTTGGGAAATGCCATTTTTTGACATTTTTGGGTTAGGGTTAGGGTTAGGGTTAGGGTTAGGTTAGGCCGTCTAAAAAACTGCTGAAAACAGTTCAGAACAACCTAAAATAGCATGCTAAGACACGCCATGGCATAGAAAGTTGCAAAAACATCATCATATAGCATGTTGAAAAGTTGACGCGAAATGCAAGGCTATAGTATGGCAAAAATGTCAAAATATTTCAGATTCCAAAACAGCTAAAAACAGTTGAAAACCACCTTAAATGGTGTGCTGAGACACGCCATACGAGAAAAAGTTGCAAAAACAGCCAAAAACACAACAATATAGCATGTCCAAAAAATGACCCAATATGCAAGGCTATAGTATGGCAAAAATGTCAAAAT
>NW_024648840.1:0-220 GCF_008729295.1 Plectropomus leopardus
ATTTTTACTTTTTTTTTGGTTGTTTTTTTTGCCTGTTTTTTTTTTTTGTTTGTTTGTAGTTTGGTTTGTTTTTGCTTATTTTCAGGCAATTTCCATGTGCTTTTTTATTAAGTTCTTGCTAATTTCTGAGTTATTTCTTCAGCTGCTCATGGCCCTCCTCCTGTTTTTTTTTGTTTTTTTTTTAAAGAAATTAAGCACATTTGCCCTGGCCCCAAAGGTT
>NW_024648841.1:0-206 GCF_008729295.1 Plectropomus leopardus
ACTGGAAATGTCAAGCAAAACTCCGGAAAAGCAAGACCAATTGTTGTAAAACTCTTAAGGTATAAAGACAAAGAACTCATCCTAGCCAAAGCGAGAACTCACCTTAAGAACACTACAATATATGTAAATATATGTCTGATTCTAGTTATCTTGTGGAACAGGACTTTAAATATATCAATGATCAATTTAAAAAGAAAGATGACCTC
>NW_024648842.1:0-285 GCF_008729295.1 Plectropomus leopardus
TATTAAAAAGAGTAGGACTGGTTAAACGTTTGTAATATCCTGCCACAGAAACCTGTGAGAGACTGCGAGGACTACTTTATATATTTGAGTTAATGCTGTTAGGTTGTATAAAGGCAAGGTCCAGGTTTCCCACAGATCCTTAAAAAGGATTAAATTTATTTATCTAAAAATACAGCCTTAACTGGTATTAAAATGTCTTAAATAAATATTTTATAAGTCTTAAAAATGCTCAAATATTGAAAATAGGGATTTTCTTCTGACATTGCATTGTAACATTAATCTATT
>NW_024648843.1:0-325 GCF_008729295.1 Plectropomus leopardus
AAAGTTGTATAATTAAAAATGAATGAATGAATAAATAGACAAATTAACTAATTATTAACTGACTTCTCAATACCCATTTTTATAGAATTTATTTTTTGTGGTGTCATCTTTTAATTTCTTTTTTTTGTTGTTGTTTCTTTTTACCTATCTTGTCTTTTTAAGTTATGTTTTATCTATTTTATTTGTGGTTTGATTGCTTTTATTGTTTAGTCCATGTCTTTCTATTATTTTATTTTGAAATTATGTGTTCTGCATCTTGCATTATTTTTCCTCTGGTTTTAATTTAACTTAATTTAACTTTGCCATAGTTTCTTCTGGCTTGTGT
>NW_024648844.1:0-483 GCF_008729295.1 Plectropomus leopardus
TGGGGGGTATTAGGTAAAAAAAATATTTTTTTTACCTAATATCTTGATATTGATATTCCAGTGATATTGTGGTTTTGACTACTGGTGTTTTCACAAAACATTTACACAGACAGATTGTTTAATTAATTGTTTAACATTAATGTCGATATAACCACTAAGTGTGTAAAAGTAAATAAGAAAACAGCTAGAACAGTCTGGTAGAAAATTACAGCACTTTATTGTAATGTAGCCTTGAAAATCAGGAAATAACATTTACAATATTACAGTTTCCAAAATCTAAGATGATATCCAGTCTCATATAATATTGTTATAATATTAAGACATTACACAGGACTGGTCATGAGAACATTTGTATTCTGTGATATGACCACATGTTGAATGATGTATATATTATATGTGATATCATTTAAAAAAAAAAAAAACAACCACGCCCAAATTTCTATCATTCTAGCTTCACAAGTATGAAGATTTTCTGGTTTATTA
>NW_024648845.1:0-405 GCF_008729295.1 Plectropomus leopardus
TATTAAAATGTTTCACGCATTCAGTCTATCACAATAACAAAAGGATTTGGGAATTTGTTAAATGTGCCATGGTGACGCTAACTTAAAAACACAAGTCAAAGAGTACACACAAAGAGCTACATTATGCCGTGTAGAAGTGTGAAATCTCCCGAAAACATTTCTTTAACTGTATCCAGAAAAAACAAATGTAAAGGGAAGTGCAAACATTGGAAAACAGAATGTAAAAGTATAAGTGAGTTAAGAGTTTTTTACAAAGTGCAACAAGAACAGATCCCTCTGAGGGCTTTAAAGAATTTTAAAGTGTGAATATGCAGTTTTGTGATGCCATAGTGAGACAGATTTTGTAAACACATTCAGACAGTGTCATTTTGGTCACATTTAAAATTCATTAATATTGCATCAATA
>NW_024648846.1:0-534 GCF_008729295.1 Plectropomus leopardus
TGATGCTAAAAACAAATAGCCGCTGATTTAAAGATGTTTTTTTCACCATGTAAGTCAATAGGAAAAAGGCTGCAGGGTATAACATGGTGGTGTTATTCCACTGTTTGGCCATTACAAAAACTGGCCTCAAAGCATGGTACACTTCCTGGTGGCTTGCCCAAAACAAACACCCATTGCTACAAAGTCCTATTTCTTAGAAAATACACACCTCTTATAGTGAGATGATCCAATCGCCAGAAAAAATGTTTGCATTTTGTGTTTCTGTAAAACACGCATAATGTTGAAATTTTAAGCAATGTAAATATGGGGTTTGGTTTAGACACAAATACCACTTTGTTTTGCAGGGAAAAGATCATGATTTGGCTTAAAGCACCCACGTTTGGTGGCACCAAAGTCACAAAAGCAGGGATGGGTCGAGGAAAAACAGAAGGGCTTGGAAGCTCAAATACCGCTGGGAAACACCATGAGGGGTCGGTAAAAACACCCAGGATTGGGTGAAACTGAAGCTAACTGCAAGGACTGTTTTTTTTGGGG
>NW_024648847.1:0-435 GCF_008729295.1 Plectropomus leopardus
TTTGAACTTGATTGTAAATATATGATATAATTATGAAGTTAGAAGTCACTCTGTAAAGTTCTGGTCACATTTCACAGCAATTTTCGCTGAATTCTGACTTCCTGCAAAAATATGGGGACAAGGCAAGGTGTAACTTGATGAAAAGTGGCCCAAAAATTAGCAAAAAATTTTGCAAGAATTTGTAAAAATAAATGAATTAAATTTTAAAAAAAACTTTAAAAACAAGAAAATGATTTATTTCTTGCAATTTGTGGAACTTTTTCTTTTTTTTTGCTTACTGCTTTTCTCTGTGTTTTCAAAGGAAATTGAACCAAATAGCTCAAGTTTCAAAGGGTTAAACATTTCCAAACTCAGGGATCTAAAGTGTGTCTGTGTGTCTCTAAAACCACCAAAAACCACCTTGACTTAACACGCTTTTTATTTTGAAGGTAAAAA
>NW_024648848.1:0-255 GCF_008729295.1 Plectropomus leopardus
TTTATCGCTCTCGTATGAAATGTGCTGTCACGATTCTGAGCTGCAGCTGCGCTCTTTGTTTTGCTTTTTTCGGGTTTCTGTCGGGAGATCACCACAGCAGAGTCAAAACAACCTGACAGCTGAACTCTGGGAAATTTCTGATGTGTTTGTCAGGCGGCAGACAAACATGTTATTTCTATATTTATTTATTTTATTCCCTTTCATTTGCTGTTTTATTGCTTTTATTGCTTCTATAGTTTTTGATCTGTTTCTTTG
>NW_024648849.1:0-584 GCF_008729295.1 Plectropomus leopardus
CTATCCTCCTCCTGCTCCTCCTCCCTCCTCCCTCCTCTCTCCTCCTCTCTCCTCTCTCCTCCTCCTATCTCTCCTTCTCCTCTCTCCTCCTCCTCTATCCTCCTCCTGCTCCTCCTCCCTCCTCCCTCCTCTCTCCTCCTCCCTCCTCTCTCCTCCTCCTGCTCCTGCTCCTCCTCTCTTTATCAGTGTGGTGTAGTTTATTTGCTGCTCTGGAGGCGGGGCTTAGCGATCTGGAGGCGTGGCTCCGCACCGTGGAAAATCCCTCTTTCTGGAGTTTCTGGAGCCGAAAGAATTTCATCAAACAAAACTTCAGACTCGTCTAAATGTTTCTGTTGACACGTTTCTCCTCTGTCCCCGCCCCGGTCTCTCCCCGCCCCCCTCAGGTCCAGGTCTCGTCCCAGCGTCCCCCCTGGTGGCGGCGGCGGCGGCGTGCCGTGGTTCTGACGGGTCGTCACCAGCTGTCTGACCCGGAGGTCCAGCTGTACCAGCAGGTCCTGCAGCAGCTGGACTACCAGGTCCACCTGTCCAGATACGCCGAGACCAGCAGTGTCCTCAACAACAGACACGGTAACACACACACACAC
>NW_024648850.1:0-1310 GCF_008729295.1 Plectropomus leopardus
CTATATTATGGTGTTTCTGGCCATTTTGGCAACTTCTTTTGCTATGGTGTGTTTCGGCATGCTATTTCGTGTAGTTTAATGTGGTTTTCAACAGTTTTTTGTAAATGTCATTTTTTGACATTTTGCCATACTATAGCCTTGCTTTTTCTGTCCGCTTTTCAACATGCCATATTATGGTATTTTTGCCCTTTTTGCAACTCCCTTTGCTATGGTGTATCTCGGCATGCTATTTCATGTGGTTCAAGGTAGTTTTCAGCAGTTTTTTGGAAATGTCATTTTTTGACATTTTGCCATACTATAGCCTTGCTTTTTTGGTCGGTTTTTCAACATGCTATATTATTGTGTTTTTTGCCCTTTTTGCAACTCCCTTTGCTATGGTGTATCTCGGCATGCTATTTCATGTGGTTCAAGGTGGTTTTTAGCAGTTTTTTGGAAATGTCATTTTTGGACATTTTGCCATGCTATAGCCTTGCTTTTTCGGTCAGTTTTTCAACATGCTATATTATGGTGATTCTGATCATTTTTGCAACTTCCATTACTATGGCGTGTCTTGGCATGCTGTTTAATGTAGTTTAATGTGGTTTTCAGCAGTTTTTTTGGAATGTCATTTTTTGACATTTTGCTTTTTCGGTCAGTTTTTCAACATGCTATATTATGGTGTTTCTGGCCATTTTGGCAACTTCCTTTGCTATGGCGTGTTTAGGCATGCTTTTTAATGTAGTTTAATGTGGTTTTCAGCAGTTTTTTGTAAATGTCATTTTTTGACATTTTGCCATACTATAGCCTTGCTTTTTTGGTCGGTTTTTCAACATGCTATATAATTTTGTTTTTAGCCCTTTTTGCAACTTCCTTTGCTATGACGTGTCTCGGCATGCTATTTAATGTAGTTTAATGTGGTTTTCAGCAGTTTTTTGGAAATGTCATTTTTTTTTACATTTTGCCATACTATAGCCTTGCTTTTTGGGTCAGTTTTTCAACATGCTATATTATGGTGTTTCTGGCCATTTTAGCAACTTCCATTGCTATGGCGTGTTTCGGCATGCTATTTAATGTAGTTTAATGTGGTTTTCAGCAGTTTTTTGGAAATATCATTTTTTCACATTTTGCCATACTATAGCCTTACTTTTTCGGTCAGTTTTTCAACATGCCATATTATGGTGTTTCTGGCCATTTTAGCAACTTCCTTCGCTATGGCGTGTTTCGGCATGCTATTTAATGTAGTTTAATGTGGTTTTCAGCAGTTTTTTGTAAATGTCATTTTTGGACATTTTGCCATACTATAGCCTTGCTTTTTCGGTCAGTTTTTCAAC
>NW_024648851.1:0-273 GCF_008729295.1 Plectropomus leopardus
TTAATGACATGGGTTTCTGGTTTACAGGTGAGATAAGGTAAGTGAAAATAAGTTATGGCGATTCATTTTAACTGTCATGCACCAAGTTCATAGGATTTTTTTATTGGTTTGTTTTGGAGTTTGCTGGTTTATGAAATGTTTTATAAGATGGTTCATTTGTTCATAACATAGTTTTTCTGGTTTGTAGGTAAGGTAAGTCAATGTGATTCATTTTTCAAACTGTCATGCACCAGGTTTATAAGATTTTTCATCAGTGTAAAGTAGGTATAGTAT
>NW_024648852.1:0-247 GCF_008729295.1 Plectropomus leopardus
AATGGTCTATCAAAAGTTTTTATGGTTTATCAGAGGTTTTACTGGTTTAACGGATGTTTCACTGGTTAATGATATGAGTTTCTGGTTTATAGGTGAGATAAGGTAAGTCAAAATAAGTTCATACGATTCATTTCATCAAATTGTCATGTACCAAGTTTATAAGATTTTTTTATTGCTTTATTTTGGAGTTTACTGGCATTTGAAATGTCTTATAATATGTTTCAATAGTTGACAGCATGGTGTTCTG
>NW_024648853.1:0-356 GCF_008729295.1 Plectropomus leopardus
CCCCCCGAGCAGCACATGTTAAACTGTGAACGGGCAGACGGGCGGGCGGACGACACACACTATAGAAATGAAACAAACAAAAAGATGTTAGACACATTTAAAGCCACAACGTTACCACGAGCAAAGAAACGGCGGTTAGGAACCTTTAAACATGACGCAACCTTCGTCTGTTAGGATGTTTAAACGTTCAACCGGCAGTTAGAAGAAAACCAGAGAGAGACACACACCAGGACGCTGTGATGAGGACGGACGTCCTTCATCAGAGACCTACAGCACTACAGACAGAGAGAGACAGAGACAGAGAGAGACAGAGACAGAGACCGAGAGAGACAGAGAGAGACAGAGACAGAGAGAGA
>NW_024648854.1:0-612 GCF_008729295.1 Plectropomus leopardus
GTCATGGAAAACCTGAAAAAGTCATTGAATTTCACAATCACATTTTCCAGGCCTGGAAAAGTAAGTTGGAATTAGTAAAAAGAAATTAAAAGTTTGGGAAAAATCATAGAAATTTGTTTTGTGTAATCAATTAAATTACTGAGGTAACATTTATTTTCTGTAGCTGATGAAGAAACATCAGCTTCAAACAGCTTCAATAATGTTTAACAGTGTTTTGGTTGTTTTTGTTTATTTGTTCATCACCGACATTTTTTTTAAAGCACTCTTGGCTTAGTCAACGATGATATAACTGTAAATGGCTGTATTTTGCATTTATTTTACAGCTGATTTTTAGGGAAAACGTGCAGCATCTTTTCTTGTAAAAAAAAAAAAAAAAAAAGAAAAATCACCAAAATGACACTTTTTTACCAGCCAGAACTGTAAAAATGGAAATTATTGTTGAATTTTCAGATTTTTTACAGTCCCCGAAAGTATCTTTGGGGATGCTGAAATGATGTTTGAATAGAGTGTGAATTTTATATGTTTGAAAACATCAGCCAAGTGGGACAATAAAGAAATATTTTGGGTCATGGAAAAGTTTTGAAATTTTGTCCATGAAAATGTTTGGGAACC
>NW_024648855.1:0-212 GCF_008729295.1 Plectropomus leopardus
TTCACTCAGCTGGACCTTCATAACGCCTACCACCTGGTCCGCATCAGTGAGGGGGATGAGTGGAAAACGGCCTTCAACACCCCTACTGGACATTATGAGTATCTAGTCATGCCGTTCGGTCTCACTAATGCCCCGGCCGTTTTCCAGGCCCTCGTCAACGACGTCTTCAGAGACTACCTGAATAAGTTTGTGTTCGTGTATTTGGACGACAT
>NW_024648856.1:0-221 GCF_008729295.1 Plectropomus leopardus
TATAGGTTAGAAAACTATTTATTTTCATATATAAGTTCAAACTGATTTATGACCAAACCTTTTCATTTGAGCTGCAGTGATATAAATTTAAAAGGTTTGGTCATAAATCAGTTTGAACTTATATATGAAAATAAATAGTTTTCTAACCTATAAAACATTTAATGGGGGCAAACATGTATGCATGCTTAACACAGCGCTGAGAAACAAAGCATTTTTTAAGT
>NW_024648857.1:0-282 GCF_008729295.1 Plectropomus leopardus
GGTTTTATACGACATACTTTATTATGACCTTTTTGTGCTATATTGGATGACATAACATACTAAGACGTTTTTGTGCTATCTTGGACGACCTACTATACTTTGTTTTTTCAATGCCATTTTGGAACACATACTGAACTACAACTTCTTTATGCTATTTTTGATGCCATACAATAACATGATTTAGAGAACACACTATACAATAAATTCTTTATGCAATTTTTGATGTACTACAATACTTTGACTGTTTTGATGACATTTTTAGGACATATTTTACTATGATGC
>NW_024648858.1:0-543 GCF_008729295.1 Plectropomus leopardus
ATTGACATCCATGTTTGGAGCATTATCAGCTGTCATGGCTACATATGACTCTGGACAGATGGACAGATGTAAACTGTAACCACAACTTGACAGGTTCACAGAGGCATACAACAGCTAGGTGGTGATTCTAGTTTTCTTTTGAGAAAATCATTTAGTGGTATAAGTGAAAACGGGGAGGAAAAAAAATCCAAATCTGAACATCTCCACAACACACACACACAAGCACTCAACGGCTCCAGCCTCTGATCTGACCTGACAACTCCTAAGCTACCGTTTCCTCATGCTGCTTAACTCGGACCACATTTCTCCCAGAGAGCCTCTCTCCTCTCACTAGTCGGACCTCTCTCCCCGTTCCGTCCCTCTCTCTCTCTGCACCCGTAGCCCGGCATCTGGTTTGAATATAGCGGCGTGTGCTACTGTGTTACTGATAGAAGCTAGGACTGTATGGCTTCTCTTTGATTTTTTTTCCGTCCTCCTCATCTCTCTTCCTGCTCAGCTCATACAATGCCTGCATTGAGAGAGAGAAAAGTTTGAGTGCGCAGC
>NW_024648859.1:0-552 GCF_008729295.1 Plectropomus leopardus
ATTCTCTGACCTTCCCAGTGTCCAACAGCAACTTCAGTCCTCCGTGGAGACTGTGGTTACTGACGTCACCCCAGAATTACCAACTGCACCGGGTATGTTGGATGATTTCACTGCAATACCTGTTTAGCTCCAGCCGTGCATTTAAACAGAGGCGGTGGTTAGCCGTCTCTTCTGTGCAAAACTGAAATAGCCAGTGCTAGGCGCTTTGGAAAACATACTCCAACACTTGGGGATGAGTCCACCAGCATACTTTAGGCCAAGGCTTTTCATTTCTTCTCTTCCTGTCTTTCCTCAGTTGGCACTGCCAAAAAGGATATCGTATTCCTTCTGGATGGTTCTGATAGCACGCGGAACGGCTCCCCTGCCATGCGTGATTTTCTTGAGAGAGTGGTGGAGAAACCCAATGTGGGAGAAAACAACGACCGCGTCTCTGTAGTCCAGTACAGCAGAGATGCGCAGGCCCATTTCAATCTGAAAACATACACCACAAGAGAGGATGTTGTGGATGCGGTTAGAGGGCTGACACACAAAGGAGGCACGCCGCTCAGAACC
>NW_024648860.1:0-206 GCF_008729295.1 Plectropomus leopardus
ATTCTGCTTGTATTTCTACTCTTTACAGTTTAACATTATCTTACCCAACATCCACTTGTTTAACACAGGAAAGAGGAAAAAGCCATGTTTCAGCCAGATACAACATCTAGGATATGAGAAGTAAGCAACCCTGAAGCCCAATGTGTAATGTCCTCACGCCCATAACGACCATCGTCAGCTAGAAGAAACCATCCCCCGCACTGCAG
>NW_024648861.1:0-3099 GCF_008729295.1 Plectropomus leopardus
AAGCAAGGCTATAGTATGGCAAAAATGTCAAAATATGACATGTCCCAAAAACAGCCTAAAGTCACTCTAAACTACATAAAATAGCCTTCCGAAACACACCATAGCAAAGAAAATTGCACAAAGAGCCCAAAACACCAAAATTTCTTATGTGGAAAAAATGGCAGAAAAAGCAAGGCTATAGCATGACAAAAATGTCAAAATATGACATGTCCCAAAAACAGCTAAAAACCACTTAAAATGACATAAAATAGCCTTCCGAAACACGCCATAGCAAAGAAAGTTGCACAAAGAGCCCAAAACACCAAAATTTCTCACGTGGAAAAAATGGCCGAAAAACCAAGGCTATAGTATGGCGAAAATGTCAAAATATGACATGTCCCAAAAACAGCCTAAAGTCACTCTAAACCACATAAAATAGCCCTCCGAAACACGCCATCGCAAAGTAAATTGGACAAAGAGCCCAAAACACCAAAATTTCTCATGTGGAAAAAATGGATAAAAAAGCAAGGCTATAGTATGGCAAAAATGTCAAAATATGACATGTCCCAAAAACAGCTAAAAACCACTTCAAACGACATAAAATAGCCTTATGAAACACGCCATAGGAATGAAAGTAACACAAAAAGCTCAAAATACCAAAATTCCTCATGTGGAAATAATGGACAAAAAAGCAAGGCTATAGTATGGCAAAAATGTCAAAATATGACATGTCCCAAAAACAGCCTAAAGTCACTTTAAACAGCATTAAATGCCTTCAAAAACACGCCATAGCAAAGAAAGTTGCAAAAAAAGCCCAAAACACCAAAATTTCTCATGTGGAAAAAATGGACAAAAAAGCAAGGCTATAGTATGGCAAAAATGTCAAAATATGACATGTCCCAAAAACAGCTAAAAACCATTTCAAACCGCATTAAATAGCCTTCAGAAACACACCATAGTAAAGAAAGTTGCAAAAAGGGCTCAAAATTCTATAATTGCTCATGTGGAAAAAAATGACCGAAAGAGCAAGGCTATAGTATGGCAAAAATGTCAAAATGTGACATGTCCCAAAAACAGCCTAAAGTCACTCTAAACCACATTAAATAGCCTTCAAAAACACGCCATAGCAAAGAAAGTTGCAAAAAAAGCCCAAAACACCAAAATTTCTCATGTGGAAAAATGGACAAAAAAGCAAGGCTATAGTATGGCAAAAATGTCAAAATATGACATGTCCCAAAAACAGCTAAAAAACCATTTCAAACCGCATTAAATAGCCTAATGAAACACACCATAGCAAAGAAAGTTGCAAAAAGGGCTCAAAATTCTATAATTCCTCATGTGGAAAAAATGACCAAAAGAGCAAGGCTATAGTATGGCAAAAATGTCAAAAAATGACATGTCCCAAAAACAGCCTAAAGTCACTTTAAACCACATAAAATAGCCCTCCGAAACACGCCATCGCAAAGTAAATTGGACAAAAGCCCAAAACACCAAAATTTCTCATGTGGAAAAAATGGATAAAAAAGCAAGGCTATAGTATGGCAAAAATGTCAAAATATGACATGTCCCCAAAAACAGCTAAAAACCACTTCAAACGACATAAAATAGCCTTATGAAACACGCCATAGGAATGAAAGTAACACAAAAAGCCTCAAAACACCAAAATTCCTCATGTGGAAATAATGGACAAAAAAGCAAGGCTATAGTATGGCAAAAATGTCAAAATATGACATGTCCCAAAAACAGCCTAAAGTCACACTTTAAACCGCATTAAATAGCCTTCTGAAACATGCCATAGCAATGAAAGTAACACAAAAAGCCCAAAATATCAAAATTTCGCATGTGGAAAAAATGACTGAAAAAGCAAGGCTATAGTATGGCAAAAATGTCAAAATATGACAAATCCCAAAAACAGCCTAAAGTCCCTCTAAACTACATAAAATAGCCTTCCGAAACACGCCATGGCAAAGAAAGTTGGACAAAGAGCCCAAAACACCAAAATTTCTTATGTGGAAAAAATGGCCGAAAAAAGCAAAGCTATAGTATGGCAAAAATGTCAAAATATGACACGTCCCAAAAACAGCTAAAAACCACTTCAAACGACATAAAATAGCCTTCTGAAACATGCCATAGCAATGAAAGTAACATAAAAAGCCCCAAATACCCAATTTCGCATGTGGAAAAAATGACCGAAAAAGCAAGGCTATAGTATGGCAAAAATGTCAAAATATGACACATCCCAAAAACTGCCTAAAGTCACTCTAAACCACATAAAATAGCCCTCCGAAACATGCCATCGCAAAGTAAATTGGACAAAGAGCCCAAAACACCAAAATTTCTCATGTGGAAAAAACGGATAAAAAAGCAAGGCTATAGTATGGCAAAAATGTCAAAATATGACATGTCCCAAAAAAAGCTAAAAACCACTTCAAACGACATAAAATAGCCTTATGAAACACGCCATAGGAATGAAAGTAACACAAAAAGCTCAAAATACCAAAATTCCTCATGTGGAAATAATGGACAAAAAAGCAAGGCTATAGTATGGCAAATTGTCAAAATATGACATATCCCCAAAACCAGCTGAAAACCACTTCAAACCGCATTAAATAGCCTTCAAAAACACGCCATAGCAAAGAAAGTTGCAAAAAGTGCCCAAAACACCAAAATTTCTCATGTGGAAAAAATGGACAAAAAAACAAGGCTATAGTATGGCAAAAATGTCAAAATATGACATGTCCCAAAAACAGCCTAAAGTCACTTTAAACAGCATTAAATGGCCTTCTGAAACATGCCATAGCAATGAAAGTAACACAAAAAGCCCAAAATATCAAAATTTTGCATGTGGAAAAAATGACCAAAAAAGCAAGGCTATAGTATGGCAAAAATGTCAAAATATGACATGTCCCAAAAACAGCTAAAAACCACTTCGAATGACATAAAATAGCCTTCTGAAACATGCCATAGCAATGAAAGTTAACACAAAAAGCCCAAAACACCAAAATTTCTCATGTGGAAAAAATGGATAAAAAAGCAAGGCTATAGTATGGCAACAATGTCAAAATATGACATGTCCCAAAAACAGCCTAAAGTCACTCTAAACCACATAAAATAGCCCTC
>NW_024648862.1:0-383 GCF_008729295.1 Plectropomus leopardus
GACAACCAGGCTGGACAGGCGAATTCAGGCAAGGAGGAGGGAGCAGCTACTAGAGGGAGGCGCTCCGCGGGTTCCTGTTCATCGTCATGGTCCTTCTGCAACCGCCAGCAGTTCCCCAAACTCAGCCCTGGTGGTACGGAGCCCATGCAGGTGGGTCGCACCAGGTTATCTCCAGAGGAGCGAGAGAGGCGACGTCGGGCTAATCTCTGCCTTGACTGTGGTCAGGCCGGCCATTTCATCTCCGGCTGTCCGGTAAAAGGGCAGGCTCAGCGGTAGAAGGGGGCATCCTGCTGAGCCGTTCACAGAACTCTGCTCCTAGTCTTCGTCCCCTATTCCACGTCCAGTTCCTGCTGAAAGAGGGTTCTCACACCCTCTCCACGTTC
>NW_024648863.1:0-370 GCF_008729295.1 Plectropomus leopardus
AGTAGATTATTATTTGGAATTTTGGAATATAAGCAGTAGATCATAATTAGGAATTTTGGAATATAAGCAGTAGATCGTGATTTGGAATTTTGGAATATAAGCAGTAGATCGTGATTTGGAATATAAGCAGTAGATCGTGATTTGGAAGGTTGAATGTCATTTATGTGCTCAACTCTTCCGACAGCTATCTGGTTTACCTGAAAAAAACGGGTTACATGCCCACAACAGTCAAAAACATGCTGACAAACGTCACAATGTTCTACAAACACATTCAACACTGCTTCCTGCGGTCGAGCAGGCTGCAGGATGCGGACATTGGCAGGATCCTGTACGAACTGAAGCGGATACAGGTGGACATCCGCAGAGAAGT
>NW_024648864.1:0-277 GCF_008729295.1 Plectropomus leopardus
AAACTGTAAAGAGTAGAAATACAAGCAGAATTCCACATTTGTCGTCAATTGCACAATTGACTACAAATGTGGAATTCTGCTTGTATTTCTACTCTTTACAGTTTAACATTATCTTACCCAACATCCACTTGTTTAACACAGGAAAGAGGAAAAAGCCATGTTTCAGTCAGATACAACATCTAGGATATGAGAAGTAAGCAACCCTGAAGCCCAATGTGTAATGTCCTCATGACCATAACGACCATCGTCAGCTAGAAGAAACCATCCCCCGCACTGC
>NW_024648865.1:0-222 GCF_008729295.1 Plectropomus leopardus
GAGCTAAGGGGTTGCTAACTTCTCATATCCAAGATGCTGTATCTGATATAGACTGACTGAAACGTGGCTTATTCCCCCATCCTGGGTTTAACAAGTCGCACACACTGCTTATCTTGGTTAGTACAACATCCCTGGATTATTGGGAAGAACACCCTGAAATTGTACGGAGTAGGCTTACAATTCTCCACTTTAATTCCCATTTTAAATACTGTTTTTTTTTTT
>NW_024648866.1:0-397 GCF_008729295.1 Plectropomus leopardus
ATGTCAAGATCCACTACATGGTATTTTTTAACAGTTTAACAATATACCATCAGTAGTGTATCAGCGTACCAGCGTACCATCAGTAGTTGCAATTTATTTATTAGTTATCAAGTAGTATTGACAAAAGTGAAATTAACAGTCTGTTAACAGCCAGCTTAGGAAGGATGACACTGACATGTAAAATTACCAGCACATTTATGGAGCGAAATGCATCCCTAAAGGAGGTTAAATATTCATTTGTTTGTGAAAAAATTGTTGTTCATCTCTCTAAGATGTTAAACATTTGATTCAGTGGTGCTCTGCATTATTAAGTAAGCAATCACATGGTGTTATAGATATATTGTCAGCTTCATCAACTGAAGGCTCATAAATCTAACAATATATCTATAACACCATG
>NW_024648867.1:0-219 GCF_008729295.1 Plectropomus leopardus
TGGGTTTAACAAGTAGCACACACTGCTTATCTTGGTTAGTACAACATTCCTGGATTATTGGGAAGAACACCCTGAAATTGTACGGAGTAGGCATACAATTCTCCACTTTAATTCCCATTTTAAATGCTGTTTTTTTTTTTCAAAACTTGTACTATTATGGATCTTTAAGTAGTTGAACATATTCAGTTACCTAATGATTACATCTGTTATTTCATGACA
>NW_024648868.1:0-244 GCF_008729295.1 Plectropomus leopardus
TGGGTTTAACAAGTAGCACACACTGCTTATCTTGGTTAGTACAACATTCCTGGATTATTGGGAAGAACACCCTGAAATTGTACGGAGTAGGCATACAATTCTCCACTTTAATTCCCATTTTAAATGCTGTTTTTTTTTTTCAAAACTTGTACTATTATGGATATTTAAGTAGTTGAACATATTCAGTTACCTAATGTTTACATCTGTTATTTCATGACATACCATTTTGATGTTGCACAGGTTA
>NW_024648869.1:0-347 GCF_008729295.1 Plectropomus leopardus
GTATAGTATTGCAAAAAATGTCAAAGTATCACATGCAAAAAAAGGACTGAAAACAACATAGAATAGCATTTTGAACCCTGTCATAGTACTACTACTGTGTCATAATCATGTCACAGTATTGATGGTAAAAAAAACGCCCAAAACATCATTATAGGATACGTTGAAAAAATTGCCGCAATTGACATAGTATGGCGAAAAATGTCAAACTAAGATATATCAAAAAAGGGGATGAAAACAATATAGAATAGCATGTCATTTCATATCATAGTATAGCATGTTGAAAAAACAGTCAAAAACACCATTAAACAGCATGTTGAAAAAACAACTGAAATCGACAAATTATAGTA
>NW_024648870.1:0-289 GCF_008729295.1 Plectropomus leopardus
CAATGACACAGGGAATGACTAGCATGGGTAACGTTAGCGATTTTTTCCTACTATTTTTACGTAAAAAAAAAAAAAAAAAAAAGGCTTACGTAGCTGTTAGCTGAAGTTAACGTTAGGTACCTAGGATAACATTAGCTACTAGCGTAACTTTAGCGAACTTAATTTTGGCTAAAGTTAATGTTAGCTACTAGCATAAATTTAGCTAATGTTACTTTAGCTAAAATTAACATTAGGTAGCTAGCGTAGCTTTAGCTTATGTAAACAGCTAAAGTTATATTAGTTAGTTAGC
>NW_024648871.1:0-686 GCF_008729295.1 Plectropomus leopardus
AAAAAAAAGTATACACCTCCTAAAACATTTCTCCTCTGTAACTTCAAATTTACGGATACACATGCGTGACTTTTCTCTACAGCTACAAATTCCACCATCACAGGTGCTCAGTTGTTTTGCCCCAATAATACCTTCATACTTAACCTCAAATAACCCTAAAAAACATTATGAAAAGACGAATACCACAAATGAAACAGGATATGAAACAAAATTCTTAGGAAAGCTGTATTATGATTCAAACCTCGATCAACAAAATGCCAGAAAACTTGAGTGTCCTCAATAGAAAAATCACAGTACAACGTATTTTTACGTTAACCTGATGAAGATCTGCGTGACGTCTGCTGCTTCTCATCCCGATTCCTAACGACTGTCAACAATTACTCTTTTCCAAAGTCCTCCAAATGAAAGAAATAATTCTCTGCTGGAAAGATGGCGTTTTGATAATACTAGGATGTCTATGCAGTAGAAAGATGCAAATACTTTTGAAATTGGTGCTAAATAATTGGGACATTTGGTGCTACTTGGATCAGGCCAAAATCAATTCAAGTAAGATGTCTTCATTAAACTTTAATGGCATGGAGAAAGTGGGTAGGTGTTACTTTTCTCCTTAATGTTCCTCATGAACACAAATTTTCTGCCAAAGTTATAACTGTTTTAACAATTAGGGTATTACCTGAGCCACCTCA
>NW_024648872.1:0-1553 GCF_008729295.1 Plectropomus leopardus
CACACACACACACACACACACACACACACACACACACACACACACACACACACACACACATTGCATGACAAGGCAGCCATTCATGTTCCTTTCATTCTTTCATTAACTCTGTGTGTGTAAATCTGGGCTGTGGTAGTTTTAAACTCAGGACATCCAGATCTCCAAATATATAAACAAACTTTTCATGTTTCGTTGTTGACACGTCTGCATGCAGCTTTTGTTCTGCTGGAAATAAATTAAAATAATGGTAGACTTTAATATAAAAATCAGATTAAATCTGAAGTGGTAACACCTGAATGTATCTCAGGGCTCCTGCAGGTCCTTCAAAAGTCTTAGAGGTGTTCAGTTCATAAATCTGAAAATATTAATGTCTTTTGATCCTTTATTTAACCCTTAGGGCCCACTTTAGTATCACACATGTTCCTATCAATCTGCACACAGAAAAGGCTTTTCAGAATTAAGCCTTAAAAAGTTTTACACATTAATATGAAACATTGATACTATTGCGTTTTGTTTTTTTTTTCCAGAGCGGAGCTGTGTGCTTTATCACAGCTGACTTTAACTCTGTCAGATCTTTAGGCGTGTTTGATTATTCATGACGGCTGTTACTCGTTCAGAGAGAATTCAGTCTTTTCTGTAAACCTGACTGTAAACTAAAGAAAACCACAGACTTACTTTGTCTGTAATAATTTAGCTAAAGGTCTACTTACTGACTTTAACAGAGCTCTCAGCCACGTGTCCCACGTGCCCTCAGTCCTCACAGCTGTCTCTGCAGAGTCCGTCCTCTGGACGCCTCCTTCACACTCACAGCCAATCAGACGGCAGCTGTCTGATTTTAGAAAGCATGTTGGCACCACGGAAACTACAAAACTTTAACACAACAGCTTGGTCAGGATACGTGGGGCGGCTGTGGCTCAGAGGTAGAGCGGGTCGTCCTCTAATCAATCTCCGGCTCCTCTGGACAGCATGTCGAAGTATCCTTGGGCAAGATACTGAACCCTGAATGGCTCCCAATGCCGCATCATCAGAGTGTGAGTGTGTGTGAAGGATTACTGAGAAGCAGGTGGCACCTTGTACGGCAGCCTTGGCCAACAGTGTGTGAAAGTGTGTGTGAATGGGTGAATGTGACAATGTAGTGTGACAAGTCAGTCCATTTACCATTTACTAACAACTGTTTGTAAACAACAATGACATCACCTCTCAGTTACTGTTGTTGATCGTCTCTGTTATATTTGTAAACAATAACAGTCGTTGATCGTCTCTGTTATATTTGTAAACAATAACAGTCGTTGATCGTCTCTGTTATATTTGTAAACAATAACAGTCGTTGATCGTCTCTGTTATATTTGTAAACAATAACAGTCGTTGATCGTCTCTGTTATATTTGTAAACAGTTTGATCACCAGTACAGTTTGGAGACGGAAAGTCTGAACTAAGAGATTTTTCTGTTTCTCCTCCTCTCTGTCCTCCTCCTGTCTGTCTTCCTCTCTGTCCTCCTGTCTGTCTTCCTCTCTGTCCTCCTCCTGTCTGTCTTCCTCTCTGTTCTCCTCCTC
>NW_024648873.1:0-239 GCF_008729295.1 Plectropomus leopardus
TTTTTTTGTCTTTAAACAGTCTTGACAAGGTTTTTTCAGTCAAAGTTCAAAGTTTTTGGTGATTTTTTTTTTTTACATTTTTGCTGATTTTTTAAAAAAGTTTTGGTAATTTTTTTGTGGTGATTTTGCTTTTCTTTAAAAAAAAAAAAAAAGACAATATTTTAACACTTTTTTAAAAACCCCTAAAATTCTTAAAAAAAAAAATCACCAAAAACTTTGAACTTTGACTGAAAAAACCT
>NW_024648874.1:0-422 GCF_008729295.1 Plectropomus leopardus
TAAAAATAAAAAGTTGAAATCTTTGGTTGGAATAACCTCCCAGACTAGAAACCACGAATGACTGCAAACTTATTTAAAACTGGATTTTAAGTCATTTTAAACGATCTTTGCGACTCTTTTCTGCACTTTTGCTATTTTTATTCATGATTTTTTTATTTTAGTTTTATTTAAATTGTTATTGATTTGACCTTTTATATCTTTCACTGTAAATCTGAATCTTTGATGAGGTTGTGATATTTTAACGCTCTGAGTTGCCCGATGTATGACCTGTGCTGTACAAATAAAGCTGCCTCGCCGCGATCGTCAAAAAATGTCTGAACCTGAACGCAGCCTCAGCTGTGACCTTTGACCCCTGAGCAACCTGAAATCTGAGGATCAAAATTCAGAAACAACCGTCGAGTGACATCGAGCAGAGTGAACAT
>NW_024648875.1:0-232 GCF_008729295.1 Plectropomus leopardus
AACACTTTATATGAATGCAGGTTTTTACCAGATGGAAAAAATCATTCGCTGCCCTAAATCTTATTGAAAACTGACCTCGACAAGTAAGAAATTTGGGAAGATGAAGAGCTGAAGAGTTACGAGTTAAGTGTGAATGCAACTGTGAATTAACTGTAAAATAAGTTGTGAACTGCTCAGGAATATTCCCTTCACTAAAAAGTATTTTGTAAGTAAAGACACATATTTGAAAAAT
>NW_024648876.1:0-447 GCF_008729295.1 Plectropomus leopardus
AAAATTATGTGTTTTTTATGGAATAATTATATTTAACCCAATGTAACACTGTAAACGTCAGCTGCTTGTGTTTAAACAACATTTGATTCAACTTAAGTCTATTCTTGGTGTTGTTTTGTTGACCCAGTTTCTCTGCAGGATTTTTTTTAAAGCTTCATTTCTGTCTTGCATTAAATAAGTTCAGCCAGCTCGTAAAAGTGGTTTCTTGAAGCTCAAAATGACGATCGAGGACAGTCGATGCTGAAAGTCTGATCATTTGTGAAATATAAGTTGTAACAGTAACATATTCACAGGAAAAAGGTGATGATTGTGTCATGTCAAATTGTGCAACAAGCCTGGTTCAAGTTGCATCAAGTTGGTGAAAAGTTTGGCTGCATGTTATCTGATACGAGGTGGACGGTGTTTTGTGTATTTTAGTTTGCACAGAAACATTATTTCATTGTGAAC
>NW_024648877.1:0-713 GCF_008729295.1 Plectropomus leopardus
ATATATTTGAAGGAAATGATCTGTCTTTGTAAGTACAATTTGTGTTTGTTTTGTCACTTGAAATCAGTGTGAGTCCGATTAGGTCGATGTGATGACAAGATAAACACAAGCTGTGTCAGTATTCATTTTTGGGGTCCATGGAAACCACACAGTGGAGGGTGGGCTAATTAGAGGCTGGCTAGGTGACACTTTTCTGCAAAGGTGGGCATTTAGTGGTTATGAGAGCAAGAAGCCGGGGGCAAGATTAGGAAGGGAAGAGAGGAGATGGCAGGCTGTCATACTTAAACAAGTAAGATAGGAAATGTGATGCCCGACGGCCGCCTGGAAGGATTAAATGCAAACTGAACAGAATCCTTACCTAATAGCTCACTCTCCTTAAATGTTTAAACATTTACTACATTTGTCCTTCTTATACCAACAATGATAACCTAAAGTGACAAAAGCATCCTGCCTTACGTGGTACCAATCAGTGATGGACAGTAGCAAAGTACATTTACTTAAATACTGGGCTTAAGTTTCGAGTATCTGTACTTTACTTCTGTTTTTTATTATTATTATTATTATTATTTTGGCTGCACAACATTTGAAAGACAAATATAGTACTTTTGACTCTAGTTTAGAATCCTTCAGGCACTAAGCCATTCAAAGTGTTTTGCAAATTCATTAAATACAGTACATTAAGAAAACATTAAAACTACATTAAAGCACTAGTA
>NW_024648878.1:0-235 GCF_008729295.1 Plectropomus leopardus
AAGTTAGCAACCCCTTAGCTCAATGTGTCATGTGCTAACGACCATCGGCAGCTAGAAGAAACCATCCCCCGCACTGCAGGGAATCAAGGCCTGACAGATTTTCACAGACTGACTTGCACAGAGTCAAACCCCTCACTCACTGCAGGTCACTCACTTCTCAGTGGCAGTAGTCTCCACTGTTCAACATTCAAAGTTAGGATCTGAGAATCATATGGGTGCTGGTCACCCCACCTCT
>NW_024648879.1:0-247 GCF_008729295.1 Plectropomus leopardus
ATCTTCCTCTACAGCTCTTTGTTTTCCTGCTTTATATAAAAAAAAAACTTTTGTATGTCGATGTATTGATAATTTAATAAGATAAGATGTTAATAAGTAGTAATATGTTTATGATAAGTTGTGATAAGTTTAGGTCGTAGATAAATAATGATAAGTTTAAGATATTAATAGGTATCTTTAGGACATAGATAACTATTAAGTTTTAATTATAGATAAGTAATGTAAGTTAAAGAGACAAGTATAGATT
>NW_024648880.1:0-463 GCF_008729295.1 Plectropomus leopardus
TCATTGTTGTTATTATTATTAACCTCAGATGCGTTCATTTTTGCGTTATCATGCAGTTGGAAATTAACATTTCATCAGCGCTGTGGTTCATGTGTGGATATTTAGGGAAATGTGTGGAAAAATCATATTTTTCTTCATGTAACACTGTATCGATTATTGTCTCCAAACATGAAAACTGACGATGAGAATTTATTCTGCCTCCTCTCTCATGCGTCTCTTGGGTGTGCACATTCTCTCAGCGCCTTGTGTTTGCAGCTAAAAAAAGTTAAACCCTTCCAATCCAGACCAAACAAACAGGTTTTCTTTCCTAAAAAAAAAAAAAAAAAAACATGGCAGGAAGACAATGAGCAAAGAATAGATGACCCACAAATTAGCACAACATTATTATAAATTACACAAAAAAAACTGAACATTAAATTATAAATACAAACAAATGTAATTTTTAAAATTGTGTAACATAATA
>NW_024648881.1:0-229 GCF_008729295.1 Plectropomus leopardus
GAAGTTAGCAACCCCTTAGCTCAATGTGTCATGTGCTAACGACCATCCTCAGCTAGAAGAAACCATCCCCCGCACTGCAGGGAATCAAGGCCTGACAGATTTTCACAGACTCCCTTGCACAGAGTCAAACCCCTCACTCACTGCAGGTCACTCACTTCTCAGTGGCAGCAGTCTCCACTGTCCAACATTCAAAGTTAGGATCTGAGAATCATATGGGTGCTGGTCACTC
>NW_024648882.1:0-446 GCF_008729295.1 Plectropomus leopardus
GCCACAAAGTATCCCGCTTCAGCAGAATAGGGGATGCTTTCACTGTTCACAGAGCTGTGCTCAGAATAGGGCGCGAGAATAGTTGGATTATTGTCATTTTCATCCAGAATTAAAACGTTGACAGTAACGTTGCTGCTGAGCGGAGGAACACCAGAGTCTGTGGCCTGAACTTTAAACTGAAACGTTTTAGTCTCCTCATAGTTAAAAGACTGCAGGCTGACTATATCTCCAGTCTCTGAGTTAATGTTTAAAACTGATGAAATTGGAATATTTTTTGGATAACCATCTAACAATTTGTAAGTCAGTTTTGCATTACTTTCCAGATCAGCATCAAATGCATTTATTGTATAAATAACGGAGCCAATTGGACTATTTTCTCTCACATAAACATTAATCACCGGCTCCATGAAGCAAGGTGCATTATCATTGACATCAGAAACATGAAC
>NW_024648883.1:0-1132 GCF_008729295.1 Plectropomus leopardus
GCTTTTTCGGTCATTTTTTCAACATGCCATATTATGGTGTTTTTGCCAATTTTTACTACATTGTGTGCTATGTCGTGTCTTTGCACGCTATCTAATGTACTTTTCAGATGTTTTCAGCTGTTTTTGGAACATGTCGTTGTTTGACTTTTTCGCCTTACTATAGCCTTGCTTTTTCTGTCATTTTTTCAACATGCCATATTACTGTGTTTTGGGGCATTTTTGCAAGATTCAATTCTATGGCGTGTTTTTGCAGGCTATTTAATGTCTTTTTCATGTGTTTTCAGCTGTTTTTGGGACATGTCATTTTTTGACTTTTTCGCCTTACTATAGCCTTGCTTTTTTGGTCATTTTTTTAACATGCCATATTATGGTGTTTTGGGCCATTTTTGCAAGATTCTATGCTATGGCGTGTGTTGGCATGCTATTTAATGTCCTTTTCAGTTGTTTTCAGCTGTTTTTGAGACATTGCATTTTTTGACTCTTTCGCCTTACTATAGCCTTGCTTTTTCGGTCATTTTTTCAACATGCCATATTATTGTGTTTTTGGCGATCCTTCCAATATTTTATGCTATGGCGTGTCTTTGCACGCTATCTAATGTACTTTTCAGATGTTTTCAGCTGTTTTTGGAACATGTCGTTTGACTTTTTTGCCATACTATAGCCTTGCTTTTTCAGTCATTTTTTCAACATGCCATATTATTGTGTTTTTGGCCGTTTTTACAATATTCTGTGCTATGGCGTGTGTTGGCATGCTACTGAATGTCCTTTTCAGTTGTTTTCAGCTGTTTTTGAGACATGGCATTTTTTGACTTTTTCGCCTTACTATAGCCTTGCTTCTTCGGTGAATTTTTCATCATGCAATATTACTGTGATTTCGGCCGTTTTTTCCAAATTCTTTGCTATGGCGTGTTTTTGCACGCTATTTAATGTGTTTTTCAGCTGTTTTCAGCTGTTTTTGGGACATGTCATTTTTTTACTTTTTTGCCATACTATAGCCTTGCTTGTTCAGTCATTTTTTCAACATGCCATATTACTGTGTTTTGGGCCATTTTTGCAAGATTCTATGCTATGGCGTGTTTTTGCACGCTATTTAATGTCTTTTTCATGTGTTTTCAGCTGTTATTGGGACATG
>NW_024648884.1:0-508 GCF_008729295.1 Plectropomus leopardus
TGGGGTTTGTTTTGCTTTTTAAAGAAACAGAGAAAAATATGACAAAACACTCATCATTACTTAAACACTTAAAAAAATGGCAGAGAAGACTTATCATAACTCAGTAACAGTAACAAGAGTCAAAGAAAGAAAGCGTTTTAGGAGGCTCCGCCCACCCTAACCCTAACCCTCTGGAAATGATCCATCCAAATACAACAAACCAACAACAATGTAAAACTGATCTGTAAACTCTCACAATAGCTTTCAACTTATTTTTTAATAATCTAAATGATGCTTTTAAATTGATCGAATAAATGGAACATTTCCTGAGAGCCTCCTAAAGCCTTTCCTTCTTTTACACTTTTCTCAAAATGTTTTCATTTTCTTTTGGATGCAGCTTTTGAAAGAAAGACAAAAAATTAATTATCACTATAATCATTACTTATATACAACCTAGACTATCTTAAATATAGCAGTATTTGTTCAGAATCTAAACTTAACACCTACATCCTAAACTTATCAATATCTC
>NW_024648885.1:0-576 GCF_008729295.1 Plectropomus leopardus
CGACATGTGACTCTTTTCCTTGCAACCAGGACGATTTCAGCACATCAGGAAGTGTTGCTTCCCGGTGGAGTCACCAAGAAATGTTTTGGAGGAGAGGGAGGAGGGCTCCCATAATCTGCCAGACATCAGCCTTCAGTCATTCTGTTACATGTCCCAGACCCGCTTAACTGTAATCGAATACTCTTAGCCAGCCAAAAAATCTTGAAGAATTTTATTTTTTCGGAGCGCAGCAATAATTCTAACATCATTATGGGGTTGATGCGATCTCATTGTGGCCTCTAAATTGTTTTTAATTTGTCTGACCAGCTTCACTGTAGATGGAGAGTAGGTGGTGACAAATGGGAGTGCAGTGGACACCAGGAGGGGTTTGGCCTGGAGGAAGGCCTTAAAGCTGCTTCTCAAAAAGGTCCAAGAGTCCCCTCTACTGGACAAAGCTGAGAACAACATCTTTGGTGGCCTGTTTAAAATCCCCTTACTGTGTACATATCCTGTGAAAACGTAATAATTGTGACTTAATAATACCTGCAAATGTATGTTTGGGATGATGACTACTTTTATGTAAGAGTGCATGTGTAT
>NW_024648886.1:0-329 GCF_008729295.1 Plectropomus leopardus
GTAACTCAATTTAACCTCCGTCAGTCTTCGTCACCGGCTGCTGATACATTGCAGTTGTTTTTGGGCTAATGGCTGGATGTAAACAGGTCCTCCGACGTCCACTGTGTATCCGTCCACGGCGACTGATGTGTTTGTTTGTTTCTTTGCCACCCACCCACCCGCTTGGGTCTCTGGTCTCCACAAGGTCAGCCTGGCGCAGTCTCAGTCAGTTTCGCGCTTGCGCTGCGGGCTCGGACACTTCTGGCTTGTCCGAGCCCTACGCGAAACAGCTGGCCCGCAACATGTAGCATGAAGCAAGGCGCTGCCAGCGGCTGGGCCCCGGGCATCAG
>NW_024648887.1:0-505 GCF_008729295.1 Plectropomus leopardus
TTATTATTGGTTTTTTATACCATATATTATCATTGTTTTTGATACTCGGTACTTCGATGAAAAATCTGTTTTGTATTTATGAAAATGAAATTATTTGCCACTTATACGATGAATGCCAGTATTATTGATTTGTTTATTATTGATTGTTTTTCGCCAAAACCTAAATCTTACAGGGTCGCATTGAACACATCATGAGAACTTGACTTTTGCTTAGTGCTCATTTTAACTGAATGGAGCTTGAAGGTATCATTAAGTGACTCAGTTTAACCTCCGTCAGTCTTCGTCACCTGCTGTTGATACATTGCAGTGATTTTCGGCTAATGGCTGGATGTAAACAGCTCCTCCGACGTCCACTATGTAACCGTCCATGGTGACTGATGTGTTTGTTTCTTTGCCACCCACCCACCCGCTTGGTTCTCTGGTCTCCACAAGGTCAGCCTGGCGCAGTCTCAGTCAGTTTCGCGCTTGCGCTGCGGGCTCGGACACTTCTGGCTTGTCCGAGCCC
>NW_024648888.1:0-380 GCF_008729295.1 Plectropomus leopardus
TCTGCCACCAGGAGGCCTTCACGATAAGAAGAGGCGATAAAGGGAGAGTTGATGCTCTCTGCAATTAACACAAAAAAATAGAAAAGATGATAATGGACTTTTTAAATAAAATGGACTTGATGTTAAAATATTGGCACATTGGCAAAAACCTAATATTGTTTATCAGTTTCATTGCTCAGGATCTTTTAACTGGGGGATGATTATCCAAAAAAAAAGGTAAACCATTATTAGGACCGGCTGTAAAGCAGTTTCATTTAGATAAATCAGTTTTTCTGAGTATTTGGTTGAGGAGGGGCTGCAGACGTGAAGATGTGTGTGTCTTTATCCAGAAACGGTGTTTGGTTTGGACTACTGTCGACGAAAACACAGCGATTGTTATT
>NW_024648889.1:0-385 GCF_008729295.1 Plectropomus leopardus
GGAGGCCGCTATGAGTGACAGGCTGTCTGTAAAGCATCACAACAGTCTGTGTGTCAGATCCACCCCTAGATCCTCCACAGCCTTACCCTCTCATCCCTATATGGTCACTTCTGGCTACAAAAAAACATAGATAGCAAGTAATAATAATAATAATAATAATAATAATAGATGGCTGTAATGCCAAACTCATTGCTTCAAAATGTGGGTTGGTCTAGTGTGAAAATTTTCAAACAGTTTGAAATGATACGAATTACTGGACTGGACCAATTCTGATTTTTACCAGTTGTCCCACATGACAGCCGCTCCTCAGTGGAACATAATGACAGCGTGTCCCAATAGAAAATGAACGTCCGGCTATTAGGCTACATAGCATTGATTAACATTG
>NW_024648890.1:0-632 GCF_008729295.1 Plectropomus leopardus
TTTGACCCGTCTCAAAAATGGCTGAAAATCACTTATTATGGTTCGGAAAGACCTGCAATAGCATAGTATGATGAATAAAGGTCAGAAAAAATGCCAAAAAGTCAAAATCAGAATCAGAAATACTTTAATGATCCCCGAGGGGAAATTGCCTTTAATTACAGATGCTCCCATTCTAAAGTTTTAAAAAAAGTAGGAAAGTGTAGAATACATCAACCAAATTTAAACATACGTAGTAATACAAAATTAATATATCTAAACACTAAAGTGTAATATAAACGTACATTTGTTCTTGTTACTACCATGTGATAAATAATACAAAAGATTAATAACATTTGAATATAGAATAATAGACATGGATGTAGTTATTGCACTGGATTATTAAACATCAAAGTAGTTACTGCACATTATTAAGAGTCCAGAGTAGACTAAATGAGTCAGAGTGTCTGACATTCATAGTGAGGAGTTGTACAGTCTGATGGCCACAGGCAGGAATGATTTTCTGTGGCCCTCTGTGGTGCATTTTGGTGTTATCAGCCGTGTGCTGAATGTACTCCTGTAGCTGACCAGCCGTTCGTGGAGTGGGTGGGACACATTGTCCAAGATGACACGCAACTTGAACAGCATCCTCCTCT
>NW_024648891.1:0-332 GCF_008729295.1 Plectropomus leopardus
ATTTCAGCGGGTTTTTCAGTCGGCATTTCAACTGACTTCTCCAACGCATTTCATCTGTCAAGACTGTTTTTTTTTCTTCTGAAATCAAGCCCAAAGGACTGATTATATCAACCATGGCAAGCAATGGAAACGTGGATGACTCCCCCAATGTCACCTATGAATTAGATATGTCACCCATTGCCATACTGGGTGTTGCAGACGTGGATGGTGCCCCTCGCAAAAAAAAGAGATGTGGAGAGGATAAAATTATGACATCGGTGCAATCTGAATTTCAGAGAGAGTTTGAGTGGGTCAATGGGTACGTTTACTCAGTGAAATGCATTGGTGGGAGG
>NW_024648892.1:0-537 GCF_008729295.1 Plectropomus leopardus
TATTGGTAATAAGAGTTAAGCAGAGAAACAGCTGGGAGTCACGTTTGTTTAAAAAAATGTTCTTTTATTTTTCATAGTAATTTTAAGGTTTTTTTTTTCCTATTTAAAACAAATGAAAAGTGTTGCAAAATGCACCTTTTAATTTTGTTTGAATTCTTTTTATATAATAATTTTGAGGGTTTTTTTCCTTTTTTTAAATGTTGCAAAATGCACCTTTTTATTTGTTTAAAATTTCTTTTTTTTAATTTTTTCATAATAATTTTGAGGGGTTTTTTTACTATTTTAAACAAAAGGAAAGTGTTGCAAAATGCACCTTTTTATTTTGTTTAAATGTTTTTTTTCATAATAATTTTGAGGTTTTTTTTTTCCTATTTAAAAAAATGAAAAGTGCTGCAAAATGCACCTTTTTATTTTGTTTAAAACAATTTTTTTATTTTTTCATAATAATTTTGAGAGTTTTTCCCCCTATTTTAAAAAAAACGAAAAGTGTTGCAAAATGCATCTTTTTATTTTGTTCATTTTTTATAATAATTTGAG
>NW_024648893.1:0-974 GCF_008729295.1 Plectropomus leopardus
CCACTGTCCTTAGTTATCTGCCTCCACTCATTCTTCTCAGATGGGTTGTGCCAGCCTTCTGATTTCTTTGTCATTTTTTAGCAAGTTGCTCACACTTTCAGCCTCAGCGCAGTGGCCATGTGGCCAGTCCTTGTCATTAATAGGTGTAAAACCAAACAGATTCCCACATGATCTGCAAGGAAGCATTGATTCCCTGTTGAGGGTACATTTGGAAGTGTGATGCTTCCATCAAAATATTGCCTCTTGGTAGAAGTGGGTAGTAGGTCATCGCTGCATCAGCTATGTAACTGTCCCAGCTGCTGAGACAGGACGCAGCAACCACGATTTGCCCGGGAACACGGTCATTAGTAGACATGGTTCGCCGTAGTACCTGGCTGAATTTGGGATGTTGGTGTTGTTAGACACACAGATGGCAGAGGAGACCAGAGGTTTTATCAGCTTTCCTCTACATTTCTACCTCTCCAGGTGACTGGTGAGCTCTCGCAGCTCTTCTATGATGCCATTTTTATCCTCTGGTCCTCTCTGCTGGACAATGTGCAAGCAATCACAGATATTATCAATCTTCTGTTATATCACATCCTCTCTGAGGCATGCTTTGTGTTTGTGAAATGCAATGATGCACACCTAACTTTAATATTTGAGGACATTTAGATAAAATAGCAATTCGATACAACTTTACAGAGAATAATTATCCACTGACAAACCATAATCTTACCATGTCTAGCACACATGAGATTGAACTCCGCTTTGGTAGTTGAGAGAAATAGAGTTCAAATGGGCGAGGGAAGCACTTCCTCAACTCAACAAGCGTGTTGTTTTCTATGTCATCATCTAACACAATACTTGCTGGGGAAAATTGTGCAATGTAGATCTTTCCCAAAAAGAAGATGCTGTGAAGAATCTGTGAAGTCAAAATATATTCAAACAGATGTTATTTTCCATTTGAGATGCATCACACTATGACAGGGCCATGC
>NW_024648894.1:0-1734 GCF_008729295.1 Plectropomus leopardus
AAAGGTCTATTTGTGCTGCCGTGGTCACTTTGTGTCTCTTTGCAGCAACATTGTTTCTCTCTGAGAGGCCAGTTTGTGTCTTTGACGTGTCAGTTTTTGTCTCCTTGAGTAGAATTTGTTTCACTGTGGTCAATTTAGAGGTACATTTGTTTCTCTTTGAGCTCATTTTATGTATTTTTAACTTAAATTTCTGTCGTGTTGAAGTAAATTTGAATTAATTTTGAGGCTCTGGGATTTTCTGCTGTTCATTTCAGGTAGTTTTGTGTCTTTTTTGTAGTTTTGTGTCTCTTTGATGTAATTTTTTGTGTCTTTGAATTCAGTTTGTGTCATTGTGGTCTCCTCAAGTCATAAAAAAGTCACAGTTTAGGATGTCATAAAAATGACATAAAAACTGTCATTCTGTGCACTTTTCCTGTGGGCTTCTTGACTATATGCTGGCTCCCTACTCAGCCATGTAAACTTTAAGAACTCCTCAAAGACTTATTTATTTCAAGTTGCTGTAAATTTATCAGTTAAGCTTTTGAGTTTCCAAAAATTTGGCCTGGGTGAAATTCTAAAAGGTGCTGATTTAAAAGGGTCCCCTTCCCCCCCCCGATTTTAAATAGATGCTTAGGGCCCTGGATGACACCGCAGCTGATCAGAGTTTCATTCTCAACAAACGCCAACAATATGTTGACGCTCAATGTTGCGTCCCTTGCAGAAACCCGTTAAAACAGCGCAAAGTTCGTTTGACGCACTCCAGCCTAAACAGTGAGGACAAGGAGACTTTATGTCTCCCAACTTTCTGCGCGCACAAGAGCACATCACGGGATCTACTATCGCGGACCAAGCATCTCAGCCAGATCACTCGCAGGTGAGCTCTACTAAGTGCGTCGGCAGCTTGCCAAAAATACTTTGGGTAAGTGCGTGATCGGGCTCCCTTGGCGCACCTGTGGCGCACTTGGACACGGTGTGGAAATCAGAAAAAAAAAAAAAAAAAATCCAAAACAGAAGAAACTGTGACATTAACGGCTTTTTCTCCGTTTACAGTTTTTCTTGCATCTGAGGCTCGTTGCACAAAATGTAATGAGCGGATCTGCCGTGCGTAATTTGGTTCCACAGTGCCCAACATCACTCCAGTTAGAGACAGATGCAGCAGATACTTTCTGCCCTCAATGTTCCTCTCTGTTTCAGACTCTGGACCAGAGTCTGGTCGTGGCTCAGCTGCCACAGCTGTTTTCTGGAGCGATTTAAACGCTGTTGGCGGCCCCGGTAAAGCGACGGAGGTCTCCATCCAAAGTGAAGCTTCAATCCCACTTCTTCCCCAGAGAAACAACAGCAGAATAGGCAGGAGGATCATCTTCTTGGTGTGCTGGCAGAAAAACGCTCACACACTGACGGCCTTCATGGCGCTCTGCTGTCCTTCACAGTGCCACCATTCGTGCGTAAAAGCGCAGTGCGGCTCTGTTGACAAGCGATAAAAAAAAAAAAAGGGACGGAGCACTGCGCGAAAACGAAAAATAAAACGTCATTTGTCTATAATGATTGTACAGGCAGATGGAGTACAAAATCTTTTCTCTAGTGTGTAAATAATAATCGTTATAATGATTTTTCATGTGAAGGTATGATATATGGGGTCTGGGTATTTATATAGGGATATTTTCTCTGTAAATCTGACATAGGATATATGGTGTATTGGAGAAAAACTGTCCACGTGAAGATGAAAACAAAGTATCATAACAGAAGAGAGAAGAC
>NW_024648895.1:0-7502 GCF_008729295.1 Plectropomus leopardus
TTCATTCCAACTTTGTACACTATTTTGCGTCTCTACGAGCTATAATAGGTGGTTTTCAGCCATTTTTACGACGGGTCAAAATTTGACATTTTTCGACATACTATACTATGGCGTTTTTATGCCATTTTTTGGACATGCTAATATATGAAGTTTTTGGACTTTTTTGGCTTTGATTCCCACTTTGTATACTATTACGCGTCTATACGAGCTATAATATGTAGTTTTTAGCCATTTTTACGATGGGTCAAAATTTGACATTTTTCGACATACCATACTATGGCATTTTTGGCCATTTTTTGGACATGCTAAATAATGACGTTTTTGGACTTTTTTGGCCTTCATTCCAACTTTGTACACTATTTTGCGTCTCTACGAGCTATAATATGTGGTTTTCAGCCATTTTTACGACGGGTCAAAATTTGACATTTTTCGACATACTATACTATGGCTAAAAACGCCATAGTATAGTATGTCGATAAATTATGAAGTTTTTGGACTTTTTTGGCCTTCATTCCCACTTTGTACACTATTTTCGCGTCTCTACGAGCTATAATATGTGGTTTTCAACATTTTTACGACGGGTCAAAATTTGACATTTTTCGACATACTATACTATGGCGTTTTTGGCCATTTTTTGGACATGCTAAATTATGAATGTTTTTGGACTTTTTTGGCCTTGATTCCCACTTTGTACACTATTACGTGTCTCTACAAGCTATAATATGTGGTTTTCAGCCATTTTTACGACGGGTCAAAATTTGACATTTTTCGACATACTATACTATGGCGTTTTTTTGCCATTTTTTGGACATGCTAAATTATGAAGTTTTTGGACTTTTTTGGCCTTCATTCCCACTTTGTACACTATTTCGCGTCTCTACGAGCTATAATATGTGGTTTTCAGCCATTTTTACAACGGGTCAAAATTTGACATTTTTCGACATACTATACTATGGCGTTTTTGGCCATTTTTTGGACATGCTAAATTATGAAGTTTTTGGACTTTTTTGGCCTTCATTCCCACTTTGTACACTATTTCGCGTCTCTACGAGCTATAATATGTGGTTTTCAGCCATTTTTACGACGGGTCAAAATTTGACATTTTTCGACATACTATACTATGGCGTTTTTGGCCATTTTTCGGACATGCTAAATTCTATAGTTTTTGGGACTTTTTTGGCCTTCATTCCCACTTTGTACACTATTACGCGTCTCTACGAGCTATAATATGTGGTTTTCAGCCATTTTTTACGACGGGTCAAAATTTGACATTTTTCGACATACTATACTATGGCGTTTTTTTGCCATTTTTTGGACATGCTAAATATGAAGTTTTTGGACTTTTTTGGCCTTCATTCCCACTTTGTACACTATTTCGCGTCTCTACGAGCTATAATATGTGGTTTTCAGCCATTTTTACGACGGGTCAAAATTTGACATTTTTCGACATACTATACTATGGCGTTTTTTTTTGGCCATTTTTTGGACATGCTAAATTATGAAGTTTTTGGACTTTTTTGGCCTTCATTCCCACTTTGTACACTATTTCGCGTCTCTACGAGCTATAATATGTGGTTTTCAGCCATTTTTACGACGGGTCAAAATTTGACATTTTTCGACATACTATACTATGGCGTTTTTGGCCATTTTTTGGACATGCTAAATTATGAAGTTTTTGGACTTTTTTGGCCTTCATTCCCACTTTGTACACTATTTCGCGTCTCTACGAGCTATAATATGTGGTTTTCAGCCATTTTTACGACGGGTCAAAATTTGACATTTTTCGACATACTATACTATGGCGTTTTTGGCCATTTTTTGGACATGCTAAATTATGATAGTTTTTGGACTTTTTTGGCCTTCATTCCACTTTGTACACTATTACGCGTCTCTACGAGCTATAATATGTGGTTTTCAGCATTTTTTACGACGGGTCAAAATTTGACATTTTTCGACATACTATACTATGGCGTTTTTTTTGCCATTTTTTGGACATGCTAAATATGAAGTTTTTGGACTTTTTTGGCCTTCATTCCCACTTTGTACACTATTACGCGTCTCTACGAGCTATAATATGTGGTTTTCAGCCATTTTTACGACGGGTCAAAATTTGACATTTTTCGACATACTATACTATGGCGTTTTTGGCCATTTTTTGGACATGCTAAATTATGAAGTTTTTGGACTTTTTTGGCCTTCATTCCCACTTTGTACACTATTTCGCGTCTCTACGAGCTATAATATGTGGTTTTCAGCCATTTTTACGACGGGTCAAAATTTGACATTTTTCGACATACTATACTATGGCGTTTTTGGCCATTTTTTGGACATGCTAAATTATGACGTTTTTGGACTTTTTTGGCCTCATTCCCACTTTGTACACTATTTCGCGTCTCTACGAGCTATAATATGTGGTTTTCAGCCATTTTTTACGACGGGTCAAAATTTGACATTTTTCGACATACTATACTATGGCGTTTTTGCCATTTTTTGGACATGCTAAATTATGAAGTTTTTGGACTTTTTTGGCCTTGATTCCCTTTGTACACTATTTCGCGTCTCTACGAGCTATAATATGTGGTTTTCAGCCATTTTTACGACGGGTCAAAATTTGACATTTTTCGACATACTATACTATGGCGTTTTTGGCCATTTTTCGGACATGCTAAACTATGATAGTTTTTGGACTTTTTTGGCCTTCATTCCCACTTTGTACACTATTTTGCGTCTCTACGAGCTATAATATGTGGTTTTCAGCCATTTTTACGACGGGTCAAAATTTGACATTTTTCGACATACTATACTATGGCGTTTTTTTGCCATTTTTTGGACATGCTAAATTATGAAGTTTTTGGACTTTTTTGGCCTTCATTCCCACTTTGTACACTATTTCGCGTCTCTACGAGCTATAATATGTGGTTTTCAGCCATTTTTACGACGGGTCAAAATTTGACATTTTTCGACATACTATACTATGGCGTTTTTGGCCATTTTTTGGACATGCTAAATTATGAAGGTTTTTACTTTTTTGGCCTTGATTCCCACTTTGTACACTATTACGCGTCTCTACAAGCTATAATGTGGTGGTTTCAGCCATTTTTTACGACGGGTCAAAATTTGACATTTTTCGACATACTATACTATGGCGTTTTTTTTGCCAATTTTTTGGACATGCTAAATATATGAAGTTTTTGGACTTTTTTGGCCTTCATTCCCACTTTGTACACTATTTTGCGTCTCTACGAGCTATAATATGTGGTTTTCAGCCATTTTTACGACGGGTCAAAATTTGACATTTTTCGACATACTATACTATGGCGTTTTTGGCCATTTTTTGGACATGCTAAATTATGAAGTTTTTGGACTTTTTTGGCCTTCATTCCCACTTTGTACACTATTTCGCGTCTCTACGAGCTATAATATGTGGTTTTTTTCAGCCATTTTTACGACGGGTCAAAAATTTGACATTTTTCGACATACTATACTATGGCGTTTTTTTTGCCAATTTTTTGACATGCTAACATATGAAGTTTTTGGACTTTTTTGGCCTTCATTCCCACTTTGTACACTATTTTCGCGTCTCTACGAGCTATAATATGTGGTTTTCAGCCTTTTTTTACGACGGGTCAAAATTTGACATTTTTCGACATACTATACTATGGCGTTTTTGGCCATTTTTTGGACATGCTAAATTATGAAGTTTTTTTTGGACTTTTTTGGCCTTGATTCCCACTTTGTACACTATTGCGCGTCTCTACGAGCTATAATATGTGGTTTTCAGCCATTTTTACGACGGGTCAAAATTTGACATTTTTCGACATACTATACTATGGCGTTTTTGGCCATTTTTCGGACAAGCTAAACTACATAGTTTTTGGACTTTTTTGGCCTTCATTCCCACTTTGTACACTATTTTGCATCTCTACGAGCTATAATATGTGGTTTTCAGCCTTTTTTACGACGGGCCAAAATTTGACATTTTTCGACATACTATACTATGGCGTTTTTTTTGCCATTTTTTGGACATGCTAAATTATGAAGTTTTGGACTTTTTTGGCCTTCATTCCCACTTTGTACACTATTTCGCGTCTCTACGAGCTATAATATGTGGATTTCAACAATTTTTACGACGGTCAAAATTTGACATTTTTCGACATACTATATACTATGGCGTTTTTTGGCCATTTTTTGGACATGCTAAATTATGAATAATGTTTTTTACTTTTTTGGCCTTGATTCCCACTTTGTACACTATTACGTGTCTCTACAAGCTATAATCGGTGCATTTTTCAGCCTTTTTTACGACAGGTCAAAATTTGACATTTTTCGACATACTATACTATGGCGTTTTTTTTGCCAATTTTTGGACATGCTAACATATGAAGTTTTTGGACTTTTTTGGCCTTCATTCCCACTTTGTACACTATTTTGCATCTCTACGAGCTATAATATGTGGTTTTCAGCATTTTTTACGACGGGCCAAAATTTGACATTTTTCGACATACTATACTATGGCGTTTTTGGCCATTTTTTGGACATGCTAAATTATGAAGTTTTTGGACTTTTTTGGCCTTCATTCCCACTTTGTACACTATTTCGTCTCTACGAGCTATAATATGTGGTTTTCAGCCATTTTTACGACGGGTCAAAATTTGACATTTTTCGACATACTATACTATGGCGTTTTTTTGCCAATTTAGGACATGCTAACATATGAAGTTTTTGGACTTTTTTGGCCTTCATTCCCACTTTGTACACTATATTTTCGCGTATCTCTGCGAGCTATAATATGTGGTTTTCAGCCATTTTTACGACGGGTCAAAATTTGACATTTTTCGACATACTATACTATGGCGTTTTTTTGCCCAATTTTTGGACATGCTAAATATGAAGTTTTTGGACTTTTTTGGCCTTCATTCCCACTTTGTACACTATAACGTATCTCTGCGAGCTATAATATGTAGTTTTCAGCCATTTTTACGACGGGTCAAAATTTGACATTTTTCGACATACTATACTATGGCATTTTTTTGCCAATTTAAGACATGCTAAATATGAAGTTTTTGGACTTTTTTGGCCTTGATTCCCACTTTGTACACTATTGCGCGTCTCTACGAGCTATAATATGTGGTTTTCAGCCATTTTTACGACGGGTCAAAATTTGACATTTTTCGACATACTATACTATGGCATATTTAGCCATTTTTTTGGACATGCTAAATTATGAAGTTTTTGGACTTTTTTGGCTTCATTCCCACTTTGTATATTATTGCGCGTCTGTACAAGCTATAATATGTGGTTTTCAGCCATTTTTCACGACAGGCCAAAATTTGACATTTTTCGACATACTATACTATGGCGTTTTTGGCCATTTTTTGGACATGCTAAATTATGAAGTTTTTGGACTTTTTTGGCCTTCATTCCCACTTTGTACACTATTTTGCATCTCTACGAGCTATAATATGTGGTTTTCAGCCTTTTTTACGACGGGCCAAAATTTGACATTTTTCGACATACTATACTATGGCATATTTAGCCATTTTTTGGACATGCTAAATTATGAAGTTTTTGGACTTTTTTGGCCTTCATTCCCACTTTGTATATTATTGCGCGTCTGTACAAGCTATAATATGTGGTTTTCAGCCATTTTTACGACAGGCCAAAATTTGACATTTTTCGACATACTATACTATGGCGTTTTGGCCATTTTTTGGACATGCTAAATTATGAAGTTTTTGGACTTTTTTGGCCTTCATTCCCACTTTGTACACTATTTCGCGTCTCTACGAGCTATAATATGTGGTTTTCAGTTCCCACTTTGTACAATATAACGCATCTCTACGAGCTATAATAGGTGGTTTTCAGCCATTTTTACGACGGGTCAAAATTTGACATTTTTCGACATACTATACTATGGCGTTTTTGGCCATTTTTTGGACATGCTAAATAATGACGTTTTTGGACTTTTTTGGCCTTCATTCCCACTTTGTACAATATAACGCATCTCTACGAGCTATAATAGGTGGTTTTCAGCCATTTTTACGACGGGTCAAAATTTGACATTTTTCGACATACTATACTATGGCGTTTTTGCGCCATTTTTTGGACATGCTAAATTATGATATTTTTGGACTTTTTTGGCCTTGATTCCAACTTTGTATACTATTTTGCATCTCTACAAGCTATAATATGTGGTTGTTTTTGGCCATTTTTTCAACATGCTTAAATATGACATTTTGGGATTTCTTCAACATTGTATGCTATGGCACTACATGTCCCAAAAATGGCAGAAAACGACTTATTGTAGCTTGCAGAGGCACACCATCGTAGACAATGTGAAAAATGGGCCAAGACGTCATATTTTGGTATGTTTAAAAAATTATATAAAACTGCATAGTAGAGCATGTCGAAAAATGTCAAGTTTTAACATGTCCCAAAAATGGGAGATAACCACTCATCATAGGCCGTAAATTCACACCATTGCATACAATTTTTAAAAAATGCGAAAAACGTCATACTTAGGCCTGTTATAGTATGTCGAAAAATGTCAACTTTTGACATGTCCCAAAAAATGTAGAAAATGACTTATAATAGCTTGTATATTTGCGCTATAGCATACAATGTCGAAAAAAATTGCCAAAAACGTTATATTTATTTTTGGGACATGTCAAATTTTGACATTTTTCAACACACTATACTATGCGGTTTTTAGCCATTCGTTCAACAAGCTTCAAAATGACATGTAGGCATTTTTTAAAGCAGTCTATGGAATGGTGAGATTATACAAGCTATTTCAAGTGATTTTCTGACATTTTTGGGACATGTCAAAAGTTTACATTTTTTGACATAGTATGCTATGCGGAAACAGGAAACTGAAAATTCGCTTTTGTCCAGTTTCTCTTTTGCCTTTTGGCCACACTTCGGGTTGGTAGAAAAAGGTTAAAACTGCTTGAGGCAGGCTTTATTCCAAGATAAAAATGTCAAAAGCGTCAATCAAAAGCAACAGTTACCTCACTCCTTTTTACATATATTATCTAACACAGAGCCCTAGTCAAGATTAGGCAGAAGTTCAAAAGGGCCAAAAACACAAACAGTGATCTGTTTGTCCTCTTTTCTCTGGAGGTTTGTTGCGTCATCACTCTCTCCACTCTCTCCACTCTCCGTCTCTCATTGGCTGCCCTCCTGCTGCTGCTGGGGATTTTCAACGGTTGCTCAAAAGGCTGCTGCTGCTGATTCATGAACATATATTATGATGGTGTCTCGACATGCTATTTTATGTTACGTGTAATGTATATACATTATTTGAAAGTTTGCCTTTTTGCATTAAATCAGCATTAAATGAACGTTTTCAGGATTTTGTGATTTTTAAGATGCACCTGTCGAGGTCCGTTCAGTTCACACACCTCTGCAGGTTCGGGTTTGGAGCTCAGAAGCAGCAGCAGCAGCAGAATTTTAAGCAGCGACGTTAATATTCATCCTCTCTCGGGGGGACGCGATAAGTT
>NW_024648896.1:0-216 GCF_008729295.1 Plectropomus leopardus
CTGCTCGAGTCTGAAAGAGACCTGAACCAGTGAGAGAATATAAACAGTTCTCTGCTCCTGCTGCTGTCTGCAGGTCCTCCAACCCGTCCTCCAACCCCTGCTCCAACCCGTCCTACAACCTGTCCTCCAACCCGTCCTCCAACCTGTCCTCCAACCCCTGCTCCAACCCGTCCTACAACCTGTCCTCCAACCTTTCCTCCAACCCGTCCTACAACC
>NW_024648897.1:0-532 GCF_008729295.1 Plectropomus leopardus
TTTGCCACATATGTTACCATGGTGACATAAAAGAGGGCCACCTTCATGGCTTAAGACTCAACATACCTCCTTATGGCAGTAATCTCGCTTGACAGTACACCTCTCTGCCATACTTATCAACAAACAACACCATGTCCCGAAAACTACACACACACACACACGCACGCACGCACGCACGCACAATACCACAGGTGCTCGGCGGCGACCTGTATCTCAAATAACTTTTAAAACAGGGGCACGGCGGCCCAAAAAATACCCCAAATCCTCTTGAAAAGACACTTGTACTCACCCATTTGAATGCGTCTGTCTCTGATTGGTTAGACCTGCAACCGAAAATATGTAAATACGTCAGTTATCTAATGCTACAAACAGCTAGCATCCACTAACCTGTTAGTTAGCTTTCCATAATAATTCACAAGCTGGCTACTTGAGACATTAATTTATTAGCGGCCTACAACTTAGCCTACATAATACAAGTATGCCACCGTTACCTAGCTTGCTGCACACGTTTGCTTACCTGCCAAATGTTTGT
>NW_024648898.1:0-462 GCF_008729295.1 Plectropomus leopardus
TGTCTCTACACCTACGACTGCAGTCCGACCAACAGTACCAACATCATTGTAAAATTTGCCGATGATACCACTGTGGTCGGACTAATTTCACGGGAAGATGAGACAGCCTACAGAGAGGAGGTCCAGAAGCTGGCGACCTGGTGCTCAGACAACAACCTGGCACTAAATACCACAAAAACAAAGGAGATCATTATGGACTTCAGGAGGAACAGAACCGACCCGCCCCCCCTCTACATCAACGGTGAATGCGTGGAGGGGGTCCACACATTCAGGTTCCTGGGAGTCCAGATCTCCGACGACCTCTCCTGGACCGACAACACCACAGCGGTCATCAAGAAGGCTCAGCAGCGACTACACTTCCTGAGAATCCTCAGGAAGAACAACCTGGACAGGAAGCTGCTGCTGGCGTTCTACTGCTCGTCCATCGAGAGCCTGCTGACCTACTGCATCACCACCTGGCAC
>NW_024648899.1:0-328 GCF_008729295.1 Plectropomus leopardus
GTTTCATGGTGACCTTCTCAATAGTGGCGTGCCCATCCGTCTCCTGCCATTGGAAATGAATGTTGAAACTATCATAGCTTTCCTCGCACTCAGACGCAAAGATGTAGTTGCAAGTGTAGGGCAGCTGGAAGAAATCTTCATTGAAAGTCTTAAAGTGATAGTTTCCCCATGTACTGCAGATCTGGTCGTTGTTAGCGGGTCCCACTTCTAGTTTGTGGAGACTAATAAAATAACTTACAGGGCAGGGAGGCGGTGGCATGAGTGTCGGACATTTATTTTATTCTGTAAACCTTTTTATTTGGGAAGCACATTGTGCTTAAACTTGAAA
>NW_024648900.1:0-200 GCF_008729295.1 Plectropomus leopardus
AGCCTCCCGCTTCATACTTACCTGGCAGGGGCGATACCGTGATCAAGCAGGTGGTTCACCCTGGGCGAGGCTCAGCCATTGCACTCCGGCTCTGTTGACCCCCGCGAATTCCCCAAATGTGGGAATCTCGACTGCATAATTTCTGCTAGTGGGGAACTGCGTCCGCGCTCTCCCCCGACCGTCATGTTGAATGAAGCCGG
>NW_024648901.1:0-380 GCF_008729295.1 Plectropomus leopardus
AGGCGCGAGGCGTGGGCCCACTGGAGAACCTCCGACCTGAACTCATCGGGAACGAACAGGCGGTTCTGTGGGCAGGAGCTGGGACCTGGCTGCTCCTCCAATGCTGACAAGATGCGTTCTTCAATCTCCCAGGTGAGGGCAGCTAGGAGACGGGGAGCAGGGAGAATGTTGTCAGGACGGGATGTGGCCTCTGTGGACAGAGCGTCGGGCTTGACGTTGCGGGAACCGGGTCGATAGGAGAGGGTGAAGGAGAAGCGGGTGAAGAACAGGGCCCAACGGGCCTGGCGAGAGTTCAGTCTTTTGGCGGAGCGGATGTACTCGAGGTTTTTGTGATCCGTCCAGACCAGGAAGGGAATCTTGGTGCCCTCCAGCCAATGGCG
>NW_024648902.1:0-606 GCF_008729295.1 Plectropomus leopardus
CTAAAAGATTGTAATCCTTTTCTTTTAAAAACATGGAAGGAAGGCAAAAAACAATGAAAGAAGAAAAAAAAACAAAACTTGGCAAGAGATTAGTTAAAAGTAGAAAGAAATTCCCAAACAGCCAGTGCTCTGCTTCACCTTCTTAGACTGATAAATACACTATACAACCCACAAAAGAAAAGTCATATTCTCACACCCTTTTTCCTTATTATACAGAGAAATACATCTTTAGAGTTACTTTCCCTTGCATTAAAACAAAAAAATCTGCATTCATATGATAACATCATGGAAACGATCCTCGTGTACAAAGATCAGCAAAAACAACCGACAAGGCTGTAGTATGTATGCCGGGCCAGTAATTGGTGGTGTAACTTTGTAACAAAACACTATAGAAGAAGACCGTGTGCATGCACGAAGTGTGGCCGAGACATCACTGCTCACAGGGGATCCACGCTTTGCCAGTTTTCACAGCAACAGATGGGTTTGCATTTTCAAAAGATTACACTCTAGAACCCGGTTTCAAAAGTTTGTGTTTTCATGCCCCTAACACTGTTTTCATTTTAACAAACGCACACACACACACACACACACACACACACACACACA
>NW_024648903.1:0-255 GCF_008729295.1 Plectropomus leopardus
AATAGGGGACGAAGACTAGGAGCAGAGTTCTGTGAACGGCTCAGCAGGATGCCCCCTTCTACCGCTGAGCCTGCCCTTTTACCGGACAGCCGGAGATGAAATGGCCGGCCTGACCACAGTAAAGGGAGAGATTAGCCCGACGTCGCCTCTCTCGCTCCTCTGGAGATAACCTGGTGCGACCCACCTGCATGGGCTCCGTACCACCAGTAGCTGAGTTTGGGGAACTGCTGGCGGTTGCAGAAGGACCATGACGAT
>NW_024648904.1:0-401 GCF_008729295.1 Plectropomus leopardus
CTTTCTGAGAGGCAGTAAGCGCTTGCCAAGGTGAGCTAACGCTGGGGCAGGGAAGTCTGAGATTCGGTGTCTTGGGAACCGTCAGCCAGAGTGCTGCGTCTGGGAATGGGGGCCCTTTCTCCCAGCCTCCCCCTTCATACTTACCTGGCAGGGGCGATACCGTGATCAAGAAGGTGGTTCACCCTGGGCGAGGCTCACCCATTGCACTCCGGCTCTGTTGACCCCAGCGAATTCCCCAAATGTGGGAATCTCGACTGCATAATTTCTGCTAGTGGGGGACTGCGTCCGCGCTCTCCCCCGACCGTCATGTTGAATGAAGCCGGCCGTGGCTCGCCGCCGCGTGCTGACGGGGAGGTGAAGCGCCGCGAAGCGCCGCGGCCCTCCGTCCAACTGGTTCGCTC
>NW_024648905.1:0-234 GCF_008729295.1 Plectropomus leopardus
TCACGCTCGGGTCCGGAAGTCAATAGCAAAGTCAGCCACGGTCCGATCGCCCTGTCGCTGGTTCAGGGGACCTCCAGTGGCATCGGGACCCAGGGAAACAGTCCCGAAAACCTTTGGTAGCTCCTCAGCGAAAGCTTGGAATGACGAACAGGCTGGAGTGCCCCTCTCCCACTCGGCCGTTCCCCAAAGGCGTGCTCGGCCCGTGAGGTGGTTAATAGCAAACGCCACTCTGGC
>NW_024648906.1:0-1262 GCF_008729295.1 Plectropomus leopardus
ATTGTTTTTGTCCGTTTTGGAAACTTTCTATGCTATGGCGTGTCTCAACACGCTATTTAATGTAGTTTTACATTGTTTTCAACAATTTTTGAGATATGTCATTTTTTGACGTTTTTGCCATACTATAGGCCTTGCTTTTTGTGTCATTTTTTAGACATGCCATATTTTATTGTTTTTGGCCGTTTTGGAAACTTTCGACGCTATGGCGTTTCTAGAAACACTATTTACTGCAGTTTTAAACTGTTTTCAGGGGTTTTTGTGATATGTCATTTTTTGATGTTTCTGCCATACTATAGCCTTGCTTCTAGGGTCATTTTTTCGACATGAAATATTATGTTGTTTTTCGCCATTTTGGAAACTTTCTATGCTATGGTGTGTCTCAGCACACTATTTAATGTAGTTTTACATTGTTTTCAACAGTTTTTGAGATATGTCATTTTTTGACGTTTTTGCCATACTATAGCCTTGCTTCTAGGGTCATTTTTTTGACATGCCATATTTTATTGTTTTTGGCCGTTTTGGAAACTTTCTATGCTATGGCGTGTCTCAACACGCTATTTAATGTAGTTTTACACTGTCTTCAACAGTTTTTGGAACATGTCATTTTTTGAAGTTTTTGCCATACTATAGCCTTGCTTCTAGGGTCATTTTTTGACATGCCATATTTCATTGTTTTTGGCCGTTTTGGAAACTTTCTATGCTATGGCGTGTCTCAACACGCTATTTAATGTAGTTTTACATCATTTTCAACAGTTTTTGGAACATGCCATTTTTTGACGTTTTTGCCATACTATAGCCTTGCTTCTAGGGTCATTTTTTCGACATGCCATATTTCATTGTTTTTGGCTGTTTTTGAAACTTTCTATGCTATGGCGTGTCTAGAAACGCTATTTACTGCAGTTTTAAAATGTTTTCAGGGGTTTTTGTGATATGTCATTTTTTGACGTTTTTGCCATACTATAGCCTTGCTTTTTGTGTCATTTTTTCGACATGCCGTATTTTATTGTTTTTGGCCGTTTTGGAAACTTTCTATGCTATGGCGTGTCTAGAAACGCTATTTACTGCAGTTTTAAACTGTTTTCAGGGGTATTTGTGATATGTCATTTTTTGACGTTTTTGCCATACTATAGCCTTGCTTTTTGTGTCATTTTTTCGACATGCCATATTTTATTGTTTTTGGCTGTTTTGGAAACTTTCTACGCTATGGCTTGTCTCAGCACAGTATTTAATGTAGTTTTACATTGTTTTCAACAGTTTTTGTG
>NW_024648907.1:0-250 GCF_008729295.1 Plectropomus leopardus
GACCCACCTGCATGGGCTCCGTACCACCAGGAGCTGAGTTTGGGGAAGTGCTGGCGGTTGCAGAAGGACCATGACGATGAACAGGAACCCGCGGAGCGCCTCCCTCTAGTCGCTGCTCCCTCCTCCTTTCCTGAATTCGCCTGTCCAGCCTGGTTGTCAGTTCAATGAGGCCATCCAGGGAGTGGGGAAGATCAAACGAAATCAGCTCATCCTTTATGTAAGGAGCTAACCCGTTGAGGAATGCGTCACA
>NW_024648908.1:0-245 GCF_008729295.1 Plectropomus leopardus
GTTTCCCTGGGTCCCGATGCCACTGGAGGTCTCCTGAACCAGCGACACGGCGATCGGACCGTGGCTGACTTTGCTATTGACTTCCGGACCCGAGCGTGACCCTCCAGAGTGACTGGAATTCGGCGGCCCAATGTGACGCATTCCTCAACGGGTTCGCTCCTTACATAAAGGATGAGCTGATTTCGTTTGATCTTCCCCACTCCCTGGATGGCCTCATTGAACTGACAACCAGGCTGGACAGGCGA
>NW_024648909.1:0-261 GCF_008729295.1 Plectropomus leopardus
AAGCTTTCGCTGAGGAGCTACGAAAGGTTTTCGGGACTGTTTCCCTGCGTCCCGATGCCACTGGAGGTCTCCTGAACCAGCGACAGGGCGATCGGACCGTGGCTGACTTTGCTATTGACTTCCGGACCCGAGCGTGACCCACCAGAGTGACTGGAATTCGGCGGCCCAATGTGACGCATTCCTCAACGGGTTAGCTCCTTACATAAAGGATGAGCTGATTTCGTTTGATCTTCCCCACTCCCTGGATGGCCTCATTGAACT
>NW_024648910.1:0-395 GCF_008729295.1 Plectropomus leopardus
TTTAGATTTTGATTTGGCTGCATGTTGAATGTGTCCCTTCAACCTAAGCATTTAATTGTATAAATCATTTAACCTACAGACTCTCATATACAACAGTAAAAAAAAAAAGCTCCAGACAGCCGTCAGTGTAATTATTTCCTAAGAGTTAAGCTGGTTACATGCTTGAGGTAGCTTTGTTTGACTGCGTCCCTAAAGGGAAAGAATGACTCAAGCCAAATATGATGGAAATTACTGTTCAGTGAATCAGCTTTTGTGTCTGAATCAGCTGTCAGGAATGTGAAACCCTGCTGGAGCAGACACGGTGAAACGACGGCTAAATGCTGCGTGGGCTTTACCTGCGACGGCGTGTTTTTTTTCCTCATTCTCGTTATCTTGATCCTGCCGTTAGTATAAAC
>NW_024648911.1:0-313 GCF_008729295.1 Plectropomus leopardus
AGAGTCCAGGTGAAGCTATTTGAACAGAGGCTAAATATTGATTGTATGTTGTTGTAAAACTTAAACTGGTTTGTGTCCTCCAGACGCGGCTTCAGGCGGGGAAAGGCTACAGGAACACTTTCCACTGCGTCCTCACCATCTACAGGAAGGAAACGGTAAACCCTCAGACTTCTCGAACCTTTCTGTGTTGTTGTGCATCAGCGTAAATCATTAGAAGATTTTTACTTTGTACATTTCTACTCGATAGTAACGATAGAAAGATTGAAAAAAGTAAAGTTTCAAATGCAGCGCTGCGTGATGAAGTCAGCGTCAC
>NW_024648912.1:0-569 GCF_008729295.1 Plectropomus leopardus
CAGGCCTGGAATTTTTTTGTAAAACTAAATATACCTGGAAAGTTTTGGAAAAGTCATGGAATTGTGTTTCACAAATCTGTATAATAACACATGATGTGTTCAAGGACCATTGGAAAGGTGAAAATCCTATGATAATTACTGTTTTATGCAGATTTATAAAAGGCATGTTTTCTTTAAAAATCGACAGAAAAATGTACAGAAAAAAATGCCTACAATTTTCTTTAAAAATTGGCAAAAAAAAAATTAAAGAAAGAAAATTAATAAAATTTCTGTAAAGAGAACATACCTCCTAAACACGTTATCGTGAGGCAGTAAAAATAAAACAAAACACAGCCATTTAAAGTTGCATGCCCCTCCCCTAATCCATAATAAAAAACTTAAGTCCCTCATCAGTGCTTAAAAAATTATTTGACATGCATCTCCCTTTTTGTACCACCCCACCACCTCTCACAAATAATGAACAGTCCCTGAGTTCTATTTAAATATTTAGTTCTAATCCTGTTCTGAATTAACTATTTTTTATATGATATATATTTTTAAAAGCTATTATATAGTAATAAAAAAAAGAC
>NW_024648913.1:0-229 GCF_008729295.1 Plectropomus leopardus
CCACCCCTCACTCTTTACCATTGTTCCCCTCAGTCAGGGCACTGTCTGGGGCATGTCTGTGTAGTATTTGGCATGGAAGTCGATTTCCTGGAAGTGAAATCATCCACCCTCCACTCTTTGCCTTTGGTCCCCTCAGTCAGGGCACTGTCTGGGGCATGTCTATGTAGTATTCGGCATGGAGATCGATTTCCTGGAAGAAGGACTAATCTCAACTACGACCCCTGGTGGC
>NW_024648914.1:0-206 GCF_008729295.1 Plectropomus leopardus
AAGTCAGCCACGGTCCGATCGCCCTGTCGCTGGTTCAGGAGACCTCCAGTGGCACCGGGACCCAGGGAAACAGTCCCGAAAACCTTTCGTAGCTCCTCAGCGAAAGCTTGGAATGACGAACAGGCTGGAGTGCCCCTCTCCCACTCGGCCGTTCCCCACAGGTGTGCTCGGCCCGTGAGGTGGTTAATAGCAAACGCCACTCTGGC
>NW_024648915.1:0-207 GCF_008729295.1 Plectropomus leopardus
CAGCGACAGGGCGATCGGACCGTGGCTGACTTTGCTATTGACTTCCGCACCCGAGCGTGACCCTCCAGAGTGACTGGAATTCGGCGGCCCAATGTGACGCCTTCCTCAACGGGTTAGCTCCTTACATAAAGGATGAGCTGATTTCGTTTGATCTTCCCCACTCCCTGGATGGCCTCATTGAACTGACAACCAGGCTGGACAGGCGGA
>NW_024648916.1:0-249 GCF_008729295.1 Plectropomus leopardus
TTATTACAATTGGCAAACATAGGGTTAAAAATTTGGTAGGGGAAAGTTCATCTAAAAGTTATATTCTATTTAAAACCATAAACATCAATAATTGGGTTCATTAAAACATAAAAACATATAAAACATATAAATTAATGAATATTTCATTTGGCAAACATAGGGTTAAAGAATTTTGTGGGCAGGGCTATTGGTTTAAGTACTATAAAAACACACTAAGTAAGGGCATAATTGGCTTTGCATAGAAGTGAA
>NW_024648917.1:0-522 GCF_008729295.1 Plectropomus leopardus
ATGGCTCAAAAACCACCCTAATTTTGAATCTCAGAAAAATGACTAAAAAGCAAGGCTATAGTATGGCAAAAATGTCAAAATGTGACATGTCCCAAAAACTGCTGGAAACATGTCAAAACAGCATAAAATAGTGTGCTGAGACATGCCATAGCATAGAATTTTGCAAAAACATCAAAAACCATCCTAATTTTGAATGTCAGAAAAATGACCGAAAAAGCAAGGCTATAGTAAGGCAAAAATGTCAAAATATGACATGTCCTAAAAACTGCTGGAAACACTTCAAAACAACATAAAATAGCGCGCCAAGACACGTCATAGCAAAGAATGTTTCAAAAACAGACAAAAACACCATAATATTGCATGTTGAAAAATGACCAAAAAACCAAGGCTATAGTAAGGCAAAAATGTCAAAATATGACATGTCCCAAAAACAGCTGGAAATGCCTCAAAACAACATAAAATAGCGTGACAAGAGACGCCATAGCATAGAATTTTGCAAAAACATCAAAAACCATCCTAATT
>NW_024648918.1:0-205 GCF_008729295.1 Plectropomus leopardus
GAGGTCTCCTGAACCAGCGACAGGGCGATCGGACCGTGGCTGACTTTCCTATTGACTTCCGGACCCGAGCGTGACCCTCCAGAGTGACTGGAATTCGGCGGCCCAATGTCACGCATTCCTCAACGGGTTAGCTCCTTACATAAAGGATGAGCTGATTTCGTTTGATCTTCCCCACTCCCTGGATGGCCTCATTGAACTGACAACC
>NW_024648919.1:0-353 GCF_008729295.1 Plectropomus leopardus
TCGTCCTCAGAGGCTGTGAGGGTCCGAGCTCAGAGGGATGGTGCCTGTTGTGCAGCCCTCTGAGGCAGACTGATCTGTGATAACGGACTTTCAGCCCTTTGGCGTTGACCTTCATACGTCTCATCTGTGGATCAGGGACCAGTTTACCAGTTAGTCCACAGTACAGGTGTCCCCGTGCCGCCCACCTGTGCTGCTTCCTCAGCAGGATCTTGATGGTGTTAAAGTCGGGTCGGTCGGCGGGCTCTTCGCTCCAGCAGCGCTGCATCAGGACGCACAGCTCCTCACTGTGAATATGAAAGCAGAGCGACGGGCGCAGCGGTGGGGCGCCGCCATGACGCACCGTCTGGACGATC
>NW_024648920.1:0-225 GCF_008729295.1 Plectropomus leopardus
TTTAATGTGGTTAACCAAAGACAGCTAATAGGATTTTAAATTTTGGGTTTTTTTTTTAAGCAAGATCAAACAAAAATAGTTTCAGTTTGTTGTTTCTTTAATAGATTATTGGCAAAATTAAATTTTGTAATTTGTAGTTTATGTATTTAAGAAGGGACAATGTACATTCATCGACATTTAAACAAATGTAAATGCACCCAAGTTATCTGGGAAGCTAGTTTTCAT
>NW_024648921.1:0-295 GCF_008729295.1 Plectropomus leopardus
TTTCTCTCAAAACCTCCCAAACCTACAGAGAAACTAGACCTCAGCTTCCTCAGTGGATCTATAAAAGACCAAACTTTCTTTAAAAAAGTTCATTTTCATTCCTGATAATGGGCTAAAAGGAAAAAAGCAAGCATATGTTAGCAAGAAATAAGTAAAGAAGGGTTGGGGGTACCTATCAATTTAAGGCAAAAAAAGCCCCAAAAAATAATCTTTAAAAAAAAGTAAAGAAGGGTTTTGTAGGTTTAGGTTTATATGTGCACTATTAATCCGCTGACAGAATTATTATTAATAAGTA
>NW_024648922.1:0-453 GCF_008729295.1 Plectropomus leopardus
TCGGCCGCAGGCTCAAAGAGGAGACCCTGGACCAAACCAAAGCCCTTAGAAGGGCTTTGGTTTGGTCCAGGGTCTCCTCTTTGAGCCTGCGGCCGAGTTTGCGCCTGGCCCATGCTGTGGCTATTATGAATGGGCCGTCCCACTCCACGGATGGGGACTCGGTCAGGTTCTGGAGCTCGTCCGTTATGATGTCTTCGTAGTGTTGCTGCAGTATAAGTAGTGCATTGGCTTGCCAATTTTTTGCATTGCCTTCCAGCATTAACTGCGTTTTTTCGCAGGGGGAGGCAGGTTTTATGAACGTGGCTAGATCAGCCGTTGCTTTGCTAATTGTAGGTGGTGGGTCTCTGCCCGATGTGTTTTTGAGGTGATGTTTGGCTGTAATTATTTTAAAAAGGATTCTGATTTTGCGCACTTTACGCGCAAAATCAGAATCCTTTTTAAAATAATTACAGC
>NW_024648923.1:0-493 GCF_008729295.1 Plectropomus leopardus
TTTTTTTTTTAAATTAAAGACCTATTCTTTAATCCAGCTTTTAAATTGAGCATGTCACAGCCATAGTTTTTCATTTTTATCTTTTTTAAAAAAACATTGTTTTTATTCCTCATTTTCATTCAATTTGAACTAATTATGTTGAATTTCCTTTATTGAAGTTTCTTTAACCAATGACTTTATTTTATTTTATTTTTTGCCAAATTTTGAAATCTGCACATAGAGGCAACGTCAATCTCCCTATTTTTTTAAAAGAAATTAAAGGCCTATTCTTTTTTTCTCTAGATTATGAGCCTTATCAACCCCCCAACAAACCTTATTTCTCCACTGCTAAATAAAATACACAAACAAAATTATTTGTTTAAATTTATTTATACAATGTAACAATAATTTAACTATACTGTTATTTTATTTTAATTTATTGGATTTTATTTTCAATTATTTGATTTTTCTGTGTGTCATGTAAAGCTTGTTTGGCTGCATGTTTAATTTATTG
>NW_024648924.1:0-405 GCF_008729295.1 Plectropomus leopardus
ACACCGGTGGACAATTAAAGCGGAGCAGACACCGGCAGAGACACCGGTGGACAATTAGAGCAGAGCAGACACCGGCAGAGACACCGGTGGACAATTAAAGCAGAGCAGACACCGGCAGAGACACCGGTGGACAATTAAAGCGGAGCAGACACCGGCAGAGACACCGGATGATACGCGGACCCAAATCCCGTCTTTACGCCTCCTTTACATTTTGACCTCTGATATTGGCTTCATAATCCAATATCAGAGCTGGAGAGGTCCCGTTTTTGTAACAAATTGTAACATTTTTTATGTTTATAGAGAAACTTTAAGAAGAAAGTTCTGGGAACATAAAAGAAAAATTGCCATTGAAAACATTAATAAAACATTACATTTGTTTTATTGTGCGGCTCTCAGAACGTTTTT
>NW_024648925.1:0-309 GCF_008729295.1 Plectropomus leopardus
AGGGAGAAGTATTCAGATCATTTACTGAAGTAAAAGTACTAACACCACACTGTAAAAACACTCCACTATATATAAACTCCTGCATTCAAAATTTTGTTTTAACCCTTTGAAACCTGAATCCATATCGATTTGATTTTTAAAAAAAAGACAGAAAAAAGGCAATGAAGAAATAATAATAATAATAACAATAATAATATTTGTATAGCACCTGTCAAACATAAAATGCAGCTCAAAGTGCATTACTTGCAAGAGTGCTAAAATGTAAAACCTTTTAATGTATGAAATACATGTATGTACATACAATGCACA
>NW_024648926.1:0-248 GCF_008729295.1 Plectropomus leopardus
GCCTGGGTCCCGATGCCACTGGAGGTCTCCTGAACCAGCGACAGGGCGATCGGACCGTGGCTGACTTTGCTATTGACTTCCGGACCCGAGCGTGACCCTCCAGAGTGACTGGAATTCGGCGTCCCAATGTGACGCATTCCTCAACGGGTTAGCTCCTTACATAAAGGATGAGCTGATTTCGTTTGATCTTCCCCACTCCCCGGATGGCCTCATTGAACTGACAACCAGGCTGGACAGGCGAATTCAGG
>NW_024648927.1:0-307 GCF_008729295.1 Plectropomus leopardus
ATCATTTTACCGTCAACTTGTTGATTCCGTGTTCATGGCTGAATTTTCCCGGCAACACACTATTAACCCGGAATTACGACATAGCGACCTTCAAAATAAAATCTTGCACTCTTAAGATGAACCCTTTTAGCTCTTAAATGAGCAAAATATGCACATACATATAGATGAAATTAAATTTTTTAGCAAAACTCTAATCATGAAATATATTTATAAAGGAATCATGTCAAAATACTATTTGTTTCTCATAAATGAACTTATAAACAGTGCAAGCTGCCCTCTGGTGGACAAAACGAGAAACAGCAAGCAC
>NW_024648928.1:0-3560 GCF_008729295.1 Plectropomus leopardus
CTACAAGCTATTCTATGTCGTTTTTAGCCATTTTTAGGAGCGGTCAAAATTTGCCATTTTTCGACATGCTATACTATTGCCTTTTTCACAATTTTTTTGAAATTCTAAATAATGAGGATTTTGGCCTTTTTTGGCCTTTATTCCCACTTTGTATACTATATCACGTCTCTACAAGCTGTTCTGTGTCGTTTTTAGCCATTTTTAGGAGCGGTCAAAATTTGCCATTTTTCGACATACTATACTATTGCCTTTTGGCCATGTTTTTGACGTGCTAAATTATGATGTTTCAGGGCTTTTTTGGTCTTTATTCCTACTTTGTATACTATGATGCGTCTCTACAAGCTGTTCTATGTTGTTTCCAGCCATTTTTAGGAGCGGTCAAAATTTGCCATTTTTTGACATACTATACTATTGCTTTTTTCACCATTTTTTTGGAAATTCTAAATAATGAAGATTTTGGCCTTTTTTGGCCTTCTTTTCCACATTGTATACTATGACGCGTCTCTACAAGCTGTCTGTTCTGTGACGTTTTTAGCCATTTTTAGGAGCGGTCAAAAATTTGCCATTTTTCGACATACTATACTATTGCCTTTTTCACACCATTTTTTCGAAATTCTAAATAATGAGGATTTTGGCCTTTTTTTGGCCTTTATTTCCACTTTGTATACTATAACGCGTCTCTACAAGCTATTCTATGTCGTTTTTAGCCATTTTTTAGGAGCGGTCAAAATTTGCCATTTTTCGACATACTATACTATTGCCTTTTTGGCCATTTTTTTGACGTGCTAAATTATGATGTTTCTGGACTTTTTTGGCTTTTATTTGCACTTTGTATACTATGACGCGTCTCTACAAGCTATTCTATGTCGTTTTTAACCATTTTTAGGAGCGGTCAAAATTTGCCATTTTTCGACATACTATACTATTGCCTTATTGGCCATTTTTTCGAAATTCTAAATAATGAGGATTTTGGCCTTTTTTGGCCTTTATTTCCACTTTGTATACTATATCACGTCTCTACAAGCTGTTCTATGTTGTTTTCAGCCATTTTTAGGAGCGGTCAAAATGTGCCATTTTTCGACATTACTATACTATTGCCTTTTTGGCCATTTTTTTGACGTGCTAAATTATGATGTTTTGGACTTTTTTTGGGCTTTTATTCCCACTTTGTATACTATAATGCGTCTCTACAAGCTATTCTATGTCGTTTTTAACCATTTTTAGGAGCGGTCAAAATGTGCCATTTTTCGACATACTATACTATTGCCTTTTTCACACATTTTTTTCGAAATACTAAATAATGAGGATTTTGGCCTTTTTTGGCTTTTATTCGCACTTTGTATACTATGACGCGTCTCTACAAGCTGTTCTGTGTCGTTTTTAGCCATTTTTAGGAGCGGTCAAAATGTGCCATTTTTCGACATACTATACTATTGCCTTTTTGGCCATTTTTTTGACGTGCAAAATTATAATGTTTCTGGACTTTTTTGGCTTTTATTCCCACTTTGTGTATACTATGATGCATCTCTACAAGCTATTCTATGTCGTTTTTAACCATTTTTAGGAGCGGTCAAAATTTGCCATTTTTCGACATACTATTACTATTGCCTTATTGGCCATTTTTTTGACGTGCTAAATTATGATGTTTCTTTTTTGGCTTTTATTCCCACTTTGTATACTATAATGCGTCTCTACAAGCTGTTCTATGTTGTTTCCAGCCATTTTTAGGAGCGGTCAAAATGTGCCATTTTTCGACATACTATACTATTGCCTTTTTAGCCATTTTTTTGACATTCTAAATAATGAGGATTTTTGCCTTTTTTGGCCTTTATTTCCACTTTGTATACTATATCACGTCTCTACAAGCTATTCTATGTCGTTTTCAGCCATTTTTAGGAGCGGTCAAAATGTGCCATTTTTCGACATACTATACTATTGCCTTTTTCACCATTTTTTTGGAAATTCTAAATAATGAGGATTTTGGCCTTTTTTGGCCTTTATTTCCACTTTGTATACTATGACGCGTCTCTACAAGCTGTTCTGTGTCGTATTTTTTTTTTTTTTTAGCCATTTTTAGGAGCGGTCAAAATGTGCCATTTTTCGACACACTATACTATTGCCTTTTTGGCCATTTTTTTGACATGCTAAATTATGATGTTTCTGGACTTTTTTGGCTTTTATTCCCCCTTTGTATACTATAATGCATCTCTACAAGCTATTCTATGTCGTTTTTAACCATTTTTAGGAGCGGTCAAAATGTGCCATTTTTCGACATACTATACTATTGCCTTTTTGGCCATTTTTTTGACGTGCTAAATTATGATGTTTTCTGGACTTTTTGGCTTTTATTCGCACTTTGTATACTATGACGCGTCTCTACAAGCTATTCTATGTCGTTTTTAACCATTTTTAGGAGCGGTCAAAATGTGCCATTTTTCGACATACTATACTATTGCCTTTTTCACCATTTTTTCGAAATACTAAATAATGAGGATTTTGGCCTTTTTTGGCCTTTATTCGCACTTTGTATATTATGACGCATCTCTACAAGCTGTTCTATGTTGTTTCCAGCCATTTTTAGGAGCGGTCAAAATGTGCCATTTTTCGACATACTATACTATTGCCTTTTTAGCCATTTTTTGACATTCTAAATAATGAGGATTTTTGCCTTTTTTGGCCTTTATTTCCACTTTGTATACTATATCACGTCTCTACAAGCTATTCTATGTCGTTTTCAGCCATTTTTAGGAGCGGTCAAAATGTGCCATTTTTCGACATACTATACTATTGCCTTTTTCACCATTTTTTTGGAAATTCAAAATAATGAGGATTTTGGCCTTTTTTGGCCTTTATTTCCACTTTGTATACTATGACGCGTCTCTACAAGCTGTTCTGTGTCGTTTTTAGCCATTTTTAGGAGCGGTCAAAATGTGCCATTTTTTCGACACACTATACTATTGCCTTTTTGGCCATTTTTTTGACGTGCTAAATTATGATGTTTCTGGACTTTTTTGGCTTTTATTCCCACTTTGTATACTATGATGCGTCTCTACAAGCTATTCTATGTCGTTTTTAACCATTTTTAGGAGCGGTCAAAATTTGCCATTTTTTCGACATACTATACTATTGCCTTTTTCACAATTTTTTCGAAATACTAAATAATGAGGATTTTGGCCTTTTTTGGCCTTTATTCGCACTTTGTATACTATGACGCGTCTCTACAAGCTGTTCTATGTTGTTTCCAGCCATTTTTAGGAGCGGTCAAAATTTGCCATTTTTCGACATACTATACTTTTGCCTTTTTCACAATTTTTTTGACATTCTAAATAATGAGGATTTTTGCCTTTTTTTGGCCTTTATTTCCACTTTGTATACTATATCACGTCTCTACAAGCTGTTCTGTGTTGTTTTTAGCCATTTTTAGGAGCGGTCAAAATGTGCCATTTTTCGACATACTATACTATTGCCTTTTTGGCCATTTTTTTGACGTACTATATTATGATGTTTCTGAACTTTTTTGGCCTTTATTCCCACTTTGTATACTATGATGCGTCTCTACA
>NW_024648929.1:0-312 GCF_008729295.1 Plectropomus leopardus
CAAGCTGCAGAAATAACATTGGTGTCAATGAGCAGCCGGCGGTGAGACGAGTGGATAGGGACCGTCTGCAAATTGCAAAACCGCTACAGCAGCGAAGAGAAACACTACACAGATATTCAATAACTTCAGTCTTATGCACTGTAGTGTCACCAAAATCACTGCAGCCTTCAACTGGCTCCTGTTGATCATACTACAGCACTTGTATAAATATAATAAATGATTAGAGGAGCACAGTAGGGGCGCCTGGTGGCTCAGTGGATAGAGTCCTCATGTACAGAGACTGTGTCCCTGCCATAGCGGCCGTGAGTTCAA
>NW_024648930.1:0-209 GCF_008729295.1 Plectropomus leopardus
TAGATTTATGAGCCTTCAGTTGATGAAGCTGACAAAAATATGTAATTTCCTCTACACTGAAGAGGTGGAGTGACCAGCACCCATATGATTCTCAGATCCTAACTTTGAATGTTGAACAGTGGAGGCTGCTGCCACTGAGAAGTGAGTGACCTGCAGTGAGTGAGGGGTTTGACTCTGTGCAAGTGAGTCTGTGAAAATCTGTCAGGCCT
>NW_024648931.1:0-281 GCF_008729295.1 Plectropomus leopardus
GTACACAGCAGACAATCCAATCCAAATCTCTCAGCGTTATTTTTTTTATTTTACTTGAAAGTGAATCCTATTTTGATCCTAGTTCTGCAGTTTTTGTATTGTTGGCTGTTTTATATTTCTTTAGTGGTTTTAGTAGTTGTAGTTGTTTTGGTTTTCTTGAGATCTAGTAATGTGTATATACAATTTTATCTGTCTAATGCAGATTTAAGATTAATTTAAAACATTGGAGAAAATATAAAACAAAACAAAACAAAACAAGAAGTGTCATTTTGTACAGGCCA
>NW_024648932.1:0-335 GCF_008729295.1 Plectropomus leopardus
AGTCACGAGTAAGTCTAAGGTCATAAGTCACATGCAAGTCTCAGGTCTTAAGTCACGAGCCGTCTCAGGTCTTAAGTCACGAGCCGGTCTCAAGTCACGAGCCGGTCTCAGGTCTTAAGTCACGAGCCAGTCTCAGGTCTTAAGTCACGAGCCGTCTCCAGTCACGAGCCGGTCTCAGGTCTTAAGTCACGAGCCAGTCTCAGGTCTTAAGTCACGAGCAGGTCTCAGGTCTTAAGTCACAAGCGGTCTCCAGTCACGAGCCGGTCTCAGGTCTTAAGTCACGAGCCAGTCTCAGGTCTTAAGTCACGAGCCAGTCTCAGGTCTTAAGTCACAAG
>NW_024648933.1:0-537 GCF_008729295.1 Plectropomus leopardus
TCTTTCGACGTCTCATTTGCATGGGAGGGTAATTTTGCACATCTTCATATAGCCCAGGTCCAACAGAGGAGGGTATTTTTTTCTTATGCTTAAGATTATGTTGCTCTATTTTTTGTTTTACAATACACTGAGGGAGAAGATCATGTTGATATCTTAAGAGTTTACACACTTTAGGGTAGTTTAATTCAAAGCACATCGCCAGCTAGAGAGATTTAACAAGGATTGGAGCTCCCGCTGGTTCTGCAGAGCTGACTTGTTTTAGAATGCAAAGAAGTTGCTCATTTTACATTCTTAAACCTTTTTCATTTGTATTAATCAGCAAACAAAAACAGCTCACACAACTTTCTCTGGATAGATACAGTATGGGGCTGAAACAATTAACTGATCGACAGAAAAAAAATCAGTAGTTGTTTTGATAACAGGTTAAATCATTAAAGGAACGGTGGGTAAGATTTAGGAGGATATATTGGCAGAAACGGAATATAATATAATAAGTATGTTTTAAGTATGTTTATTTTAAGGTAATTATACACTAAA
>NW_024648934.1:0-232 GCF_008729295.1 Plectropomus leopardus
ATAAATATATGGAAAAATAAACATACTACTGTCGAGATAGGTTACCATTTACCATTATTCTGATTACCGTCATATTTCTCCACACTAATACATTCACGGGCAACCGTGACATAATATAAAGAAAAGCAAAGCAGAAACAGCAGCTAGCTTGCAAGCTAGGTAAGTAACGGTTAGCTAAGCTAGTGAGTGAAATAAAAGGTATAACCAAACCTGTAGCATTAATTCTTACAGA
>NW_024648935.1:0-369 GCF_008729295.1 Plectropomus leopardus
TTATAGAAGGGAGAGGGAGAGAAAGAAAGAGGGAGATATATATATATATGGAGAGAGAGGGAGAGAGGGAGAGAGGGAGTGGGTGAGGGAGAGAGGGAGAGTCATGCTAATCCCAAACACTGAGCAATCACCCCACCACTAAACTCTCCCACTCACTCTCCCTCTCTCCTTCTGTCTCAGTCTCCTTCTCTCTCTCTCTCTCTCTCTCTCTCCCTCCCTCCCTCTCTCTGTGTGTGCTGTCAGAGCCGGCTGCTCCTGTGTGGGCCACTGATACTCGCTGATTAAAGGAAGTTATAATTTGATTTTCTCAGCAGGCGCCGTTTAATAGAGCAGTTTAACTAAAGCTGTGCCATCCCCAGGGCTTATAGA
>NW_024648936.1:0-394 GCF_008729295.1 Plectropomus leopardus
CTCGCACTCTGCCATGAGCTGAGGGATTATCTCTGCCTGCTTCCTCAGATTCTCCAGTTCCTGGGAAATACAGAAACAAAAAACAGTTAATCAAAAGTTGATTCTTCTTCTTCTTTTTTAATAAAGATTATTTTTTGGGCTTTCTTAAGCCTTTATTTGACTAGGCAGTGTAGCATGAAAGGGGGGGAGGGGGGGGGTGACATGCAGCAAAAGGCCGAGGCCAGAATTGAACCCACAGCTGCTGCAGCGAGGACACAGCCTCTGTACATGGGGCGCCCGCTCTATCCACTGAGCCGCCAGGCGCCCCAAAATTGATTCTTTCTATATTGATCTGTTAAAGGTCCAGTGTGTAGAATTTAAGGGCTATATTGGCAAAAATGGAATAGAATTGGTG
>NW_024648937.1:0-427 GCF_008729295.1 Plectropomus leopardus
TCCAATAATATTTTAATGTCATTTCACAAATTAATTACACTTGAAGGAAAAAAAATGGCCACGTAAATGAATAAAATATGGAATTTCTCTGTGACAAGATTAAATTATTATGATCTATTTTGTCTTAAAAACAGTTAACCATAAATCATCACCATAAATCTTCACACATTATAGGCTTTAACCCTTTGAAATCTGGATTGATATATTTTTTTATGCTGCATTCAGATGCCTTTCAAAAACTGGTCAACCCTTTAAAACCAAATTTGTTTGATTTCTTTGAAAAAAACTTGGGGGAAGGCAGCAAGCAACTTGGCAAGAAATGGCCCACTAATTGTACGAAATTGGTAAAAGGTTACAAAAAAGACCTGAAAATAAATAGTTTTTTTTTTAAGTTGGAAATTTAAAAAATACCAAAAAAAACCCCACA
>NW_024648938.1:0-420 GCF_008729295.1 Plectropomus leopardus
GACAAAACACACAAATAAAATAAAATTAAAAACCTGAACAAGAACATCATTTTCTTTCCTTTATATGGAGGTTTTTTTTGTTTTTATTGTATGGGAGACTGTTTTTTAAAGTTTGTCTTGTATTTTGTAAATGAAATGCAATTAAACTCTTATTTTGTGTTTCTGGTGTCATGTTATGTATAATTTACCATGTAGTTCAATTTTAATAACTAAAAATTCTCTGACGCTTTTTGAGGAATTGTACTTGAGGGCAGTAGCCTACTTGAGTAAATGTAATTTATTTACATTCCACCACTTGAAAGTAATATAATTCTGCGTTAGTTAATTGCATAAAGAATGGTTGGTTGCAGCCATTATTTATAATTATATCAATTTAAGTCAGTTGTTGAATATAATAGTAGTTTTGAAATTGTGTTCTGA
>NW_024648939.1:0-1880 GCF_008729295.1 Plectropomus leopardus
AATGGCCCAAAACACCATGAAATTACATGTTGAAAAAATAACGGAAAAGGCAAGGCTATAGTATGGAAAAAATGTCAAAATATGACATGTCCCAAAAACAGCTGAAAACACTTCAAAACGACAAAAACTAGCGTGCAAAAACACGCCATAGCATTGAATGTTTTAAAAATGGCCAAAAACACCATAAAATTACATGTTGAAAAAATGTCCGAAAAGGCAAGGCTATTGTATGGAAAAAATCTCAAAATATGACATGTCCCAAAAACAGCTGAAAACACTTCAAAACGACAAAAACTAGCGTGCCAAAACATGCCATAGCATACAATGTTTCAAAAATGGCCAAAAACACCAAAAAATCACATATTGAAAAAATGACGGAAAAGGCAAGGCTATAGTATGGAAAAAATGTCAAAATATGACATGTCCCAAAAACAGCTGAAAACACTTCAAAACAGCATAAACTAGCGTGCAAAAACAAGCCATAGCATAGAATGTTGCAAAAAAGGGGCCGAAAACACCAAAAAAATACATATTGAAAAAATGACGGAAAGGCAAGGCTATAGTAATGGAAATAATGTCAAAATATGAACAAGTTCCCGAAACAAAGCTGAAAACCCTTCAAAAAACAGCATAAACTAAGCGTGCCAAAACACGCCATAGCATAGGATGTTGCAAAAAATGGCCAAAACCAAACCATGAAATTAACACGTGAAAAAAATGACGGAAAAGGCTAAGGCTATAGTATGGGAAAAAATGTCAAAATAGACATGTCCCAAAAACAGCCGAAACACTTCAAAACAGCATATAACTAGCGTGCAAAAAACACGCCATAAGCATAGAATAGATTGCAACAAAATGGCCAAACACCATAAAATTACATGTTGAAAAAGTGTCCGAAAAGGCAAGCCTAGTATGGACAAAACGGCGTAATATGACCAATGTCCCAAAAACAGCTGAAAACACTTCAAAAACAAGCTTAAACTAAGCGTGCTAAACAGCCATAACAAAGAATGTTGCAAAAATCGCTAAAAAAAACCCTAAAATTACAGATTGAAGAATGACAGCAAAGACAAGGCTATAGTAATGGAAAACGTCAAAATATGACATGTCCCCAAAAACAGCTGAAACACTCAAAACAGCATAAACGTAGCGAGTGCAAAAACAAGCCAAAAACATAGAATGGTTGCAAAAATCAGCTAAAAAAACGAAAAAAAAAAAAAAAAAAACCCATAAAATACAGATTGAAAAGAATTGACAGAAAAGACAAGGCTATAGTATGAAAAACGTCAGAATACATGACCCAAAAACAGCTGAAAACACTCAAATCAGCATAAACTTAGCGAACAGCATAAGCTAGCAGGTAAAAACACGCCATAGCATAGAATGTTGCAAAAATGGCCCAAAACACCATGAAATTACATGTTGAAAAAATGATGGAAAAGGCAAGGCTATAGTATGGAAAAAATGTCAAAATATGACATGTCCCAAAAACCGCCTAAAACACTTCAAAACAGCATAAGCTAGCGTGCAAAAACACGCCATAGCATAGATTTTTTTAAAAAATGGCCAAAAACACCATAAAATTACATGTTGAAAAAATGAAAATGAAATGACAGAGAGGATGTTTCACCATTCCTTAGTATCTTTTTATATTGCCCTGCAATACTGTATATCTGTTTGTGTGCCTGTGTGTGTCTTGTCCGTACCTACATCCTACGTACAGTAGGCCCTATGGGCGCAGGCAGATCACCACTTGGACTCCTCCTACTCCCCTTCCACTCCAAATTTTGGTCCTTAACGCTGAAGCCAAAAAGAAAATGAAGAAACAAAACAAAGAAGGAATATCTTCCAACAGTGCAATTCTGCGTGTTTTGTATCGA
>NW_024648940.1:0-342 GCF_008729295.1 Plectropomus leopardus
TCTTGGTTTCTTGGACTCTGGTTCTTGGATTCTTGGACTCTGGTTCTTGGATTCTTGGACTCTGGTTCTTGTTTTATTGGACTCTGGTTCTCAGTTTCTTGGACTCTAGTTCTTGGTTTCTTGGACTCTGGTTGTTGGATTCTTGGACTCTGGTTCTTGTTTTCCTGGACTCTTTTTGGGACTCTCAGTTTGCAGGATTATGAAGTGGACTCTGATACCAGCACAGACTCAGCTGTCAGATCTTAGGTCTGCTGATGCGGTCTGAATCAGTCCTGAAATAAATCCTCCTGCATGAGGGTTGAACTGGTTTATACTGGGAGGTTTTTGCAGACCTGCGAGCGC
>NW_024648941.1:0-267 GCF_008729295.1 Plectropomus leopardus
TGCCCATGGGCCATGAGTTAAGTATCCCCGCTCTACATCCTTTTTTTGTTTGATTATTGTTAAGAGAGTTATTGGTTGTGATTGGGTTTTCTGTTTGCATGCACGTGTGCATGAGTTTGTGTTCTGGCCACACATGCCTGCGTTCAAAACTCGAGATTTTTGATTGACAGGTGTCAAGCCTCTTTGCACCTGTCTTTGGCATCACTAATGGAGCTGTGAACACAGGAGGTGGAGTAAGTGCGTGTGCATGCACTTCAGCCCCCTCCC
>NW_024648942.1:0-213 GCF_008729295.1 Plectropomus leopardus
TCGTTTCGGCCCCAAGACCTCTAATCATTCGCTTTACCAGATAAAACGGCGAGACTCTGAGCGCCAGCTGTCCTGAGGGAAACTTCGGAGGGAACCAGCTACTAGATGGTTCGATTAGTCTTTCGCCCCTATAGCCAGGTCGGACGACCGATTTGCACGTCAGGACCGCTACGGGCCTCCACCAGAGTTTCCTCTGGCTTCGCCCAGCCCAGG
>NW_024648943.1:0-332 GCF_008729295.1 Plectropomus leopardus
TTCTAAGAGCCACCCACTTCATCTAAAGATCATATTCTGTTATGATCGTTGGTCACGCAATGTAGCTGTTGTAACAGTTAAACAAAAACCACTGGAAAGGGGCCTAAAGCTAAGTGTGGCTCCAGAACTGCATGTTGCCTACCCCTGTGCTTAACTACCAGCCTGCACTATGATCACATGACATGTTATCACAAGACTAAAGCAAAACGATGATGGTTTGTAGTTTCATCCAGCAAATTATTAACTAGTGCCTAGTTAATAGTGACTAGAGTTAACAACCATTACATTCATGAGCTGGAAATCATTTTGTCAGTATAAAGCACAGTGGGAAC
>NW_024648944.1:0-377 GCF_008729295.1 Plectropomus leopardus
TGCAAAAGCTCTGGAGCCCTGAACGTGTTTTTAGGACAGCCCGAAAAATAAGGTGGGGCGCAGTTATACATGGTGTCATTTTGTTGTGAAAGTAAAAAATGGAGGAAAAAAAGTAAAGTATGTTTTTCATGCAATTGTGTGCCCATTGTTGACCTGTATATTTCCTTTTTTTTCTTTTAGAATACAAGACGCTCCAGAAAGACCACCTGCAACAACAGGGATCTGCTCCAGTCAGCAATTCTGTCACAGAACTGAGGTAAATTCTTGCACCAATGCAGCCACATCATACTCTTTATTTATTAACTTAAATCACAAAATCTGCCACATCATGTCCTGCGCTTGAGCCACTGGCATTATCATGCAGTTCAAAAAAAAAA
>NW_024648945.1:0-280 GCF_008729295.1 Plectropomus leopardus
CTAAGATGTTAAACATTTGATTCAGTGGTGCTCTGCATTATTAAGTAGGCAATCACATGGTGTTATAGATATATTGTTAGATTTATGAGCCTTCAGTTGATGAAGCTGACAAAAATATGTAATCTCCTCTACACTGAAGAGGTGGAGTGACCAGCACCCATATGATTCTCAGATCCTAACTTTGAATGTTGAACAGTGGAGACTGCTGCCACTGAGAAGTGAGTGACCTGCAGTGAGTGAGGGGTTTGACTCTGTGCAAGTCAGTCTGTGAAAATCTGTC
>NW_024648946.1:0-251 GCF_008729295.1 Plectropomus leopardus
ACTGATGGATGTGAGTGTGTGTGATATGAAGGCGGGCTCTAAAGGGTTAACCTCCGTGTGCTCCTCTTCAGGCGGTCAGGAACAAATACTCGAGCAGCAAACTGATGAAGATCAGCCTCGTCCCGCAGCTCAGGTCGTCCGTCATCAGCAGCCTGGCGGCTCCGCTCATCAACAATCACTGAGACGCCGTTTACGCTTCGTCACTCGCACTTTATTTTAGATCTGACCTGTGGAGAAACTTCTACTTTTTA
>NW_024648947.1:0-333 GCF_008729295.1 Plectropomus leopardus
TCTCAGAGGCAACCTTAAAGGCACATGGGTGCTGGACACTCCACTCAGTCAATGTGGAGGATTGTTTAATGCTTACATCATAAACTAAAAACCCTTTAAGGAATTTGAAATTCTTCATATAAACCAAAACTGTGTTGAATAATAATAAGTCCCTCTGGTCACTGCAGCATGCACACAGAGAGATGGCAAATCATTTAATCAAATACAAAATGAGTAGTCAGCCTCTGTTAAAGACACAATCCATAAATGTGCTGGTAATTTTGCATGCCAGTACACCCATTTAAACACTCTCAGTTCCCTCTCCTACAACAGAAGACTTTAAAGGTCGTACAC
>NW_024648948.1:0-473 GCF_008729295.1 Plectropomus leopardus
GTCGGCAAGGACAGTGTTCAACCCCGTTTACTTTTTCCCTTAAATATCTCATTAACAAAGGCGTACGACTCCCCGACGTCCTCTGAAGTCACCTTGTGCCCAAAAAGGATCAAAGCTGAACTGATCAGTTAATACGTCTTTGCTTTGGGTCACATTTAGAACCGCCAGTGACGAGTTCGAAAGGGAAAACCCCCCTATTTTTTTTTTTTTTTTTTTTTTTGGCCTGGTTTATTGAATCCAAAAAAAAGTTTCCCCTTTTTTTGTCTGGTGTCCTGAAAAACCTCAGATGTACCCAGATTGCCTCAGTTCACCATGTTGTGTTTTTTTTTTTCGACACAATAAATACAGTATGACATTAGATTAAAGCAACATTGTTTTATTTTAATTGTTGTACTAAATGCAGTGGTTTACTTTTTTAAACGAGTCAAACAGTAAAGACTTGAGTGAGATGGCACTAATGTTACCCAGTGTGC
>NW_024648949.1:0-614 GCF_008729295.1 Plectropomus leopardus
GCCAGCGTTGGCTCCCCCTGCTGGCTTCCTTCGGCACCCGCCTCCCTGTCTTATCCTCCAATCCAGTCTGTTATCACTGATAGAACAGTCTCCCACACACACACCGCCCACACACCATCACCTGTTTCTCCATTGGATTCAACTCACCACATTCTAGGCATCATCAGCAGAGAGCGGACCCAGCATAACCCTCCTCACAAATCCATCATTAATGTCAATAATCTCAAACCTCTTCGCAAAGCTCAACCACATTCTTCAGTAGATCAGTCCCCAGTTACTTTACACATGGCCCTCTTTAATGTCCGCTCTCTGCTGAACAAGTCTTTTATTGTCAATGAACTGATTTTAGATAGGAAACTAGACTGTTTGTTTTTAACTGAAACGTGGCTGGGTACGGATGCACCTGTTGTTCTCACTGAGGCCTCCCCACCTAATTTTAACTATTTTTACTCTACAAGGAGTGGTACATGGGGAGGTGGCACAGCTTCTATTAGTACTAACACTCTTGCCACCAAACCGATTTTATTTGGACAATACACCAACTTTGAACATCACCCTGTTGTTTTTAGCAACCCTCCGATTTTATGTGTCACTCTTTATCGTCCACCTAGAAA
>NW_024648950.1:0-1739 GCF_008729295.1 Plectropomus leopardus
TTTGACTTTTTTCGCCTTACTATACTATTGCCTTGTTCGCCATTTTTTTCAACATGCTAAATTAGCGGGTTCTTGGAATTTTTTGGCTTCAATTTCCACTTTGTCCACTATGGCGCGTCTCTACAAGCTAGAATATGTGGTTTTCAGACATTTTTGGGACGTGTCAAATTTTGACTTTTTTCGCCATACTATACTATTGCCTTTGTCGCCTTGTTCGCCATTTTTTTCAACATGCTAAATTAGCGGGTTTTTGGACTTTTTTGGCTTGTATTTCCACTTTGTCCACTATGGCGCGTCTCTAAAAGCTAGAATATGTGGTTTTCAGACATTTTTGGGACGTGTCAAATTTTGACTTTTTTCACCATACTATACTATTGCCTTTGTCTCCTTTTTCACCATTTTTCCCAACATGCTAAATTAGCAGATTTTTGGACTTTTTTGGCTTCAATTTCCACTTTGTCCATTATGGCGCGTCTCTACAAGCTAGAATACGCTGTTTTCAGACATTTTTGGGACGTGTCCAATTTTGACCTTTTTCGCCATACTATACTATTGCCTTTGTTCGCCATTTTTTTCAGCATGCTAAATTAGCGGGTTTTTGGACTTTTTTGGCTTGTATTTCCACTTTGTCCACTATGGCGCGTCTCTAAAAGCTAGAATATGTGGTTTTCAGACATTTTTGGGACGTGTCAAATTTTGACCTTTTTCACCATACTATACTATTGCCTTTTTCGCCTTTTTCGCCATTTTCCCAACATGCTAAATTAGCGTGTTTTTGGACTTTTTTGCTTCAATTTCCACTTTGTCCACTATGGCGCGTCTCTACAAGCTAGAATATGTGGTTTTCAGACATTTTTGGGACGTGTCAAATTTTGACCTTTTTCGCTATACTATACTATTGCCTTGTTTGCCATTTTTTCCAACACGCTAAATTAGCGAGGTTTTTTGGACTTTTTTGGCTTCAATTTCCACTTTGTCCACTATGGCGCATCTCTACAAGCTAGAATACACTGTTTTCAGACATTTTTGGGACGTGTCAAATTTTGACCTTTTTCGCCATACTATACTATTGCCTTTGTCGCCTTTTTCGCCATTTTCCCAACATGCTAAATTAGCAGGTGTTTGGACTTTTTTGGCCATTATTTCCACTTTGTCAATTATGGCGCGTCTCTACAAGCTAGAATACGCTGTTTTCAAATATTTTTGGGACGTGTCAAATTTTGACCTTTTTCGCCTTACTATACTATTGCCTTGTTCGCCATTTTTTTCAACATGCTAAATTAGCGGGTTTTTGGACTTTTTTGGCTTCAATTTCCACTTTGTCCACTATGGCGCGTCTCTACAAGCTAGAATATGTGGTTCTGAGACATTTTTGGGACGTGTCAAATTTTGACTTTTTTCGCCATACTATACTATTGCCTTTGTCGCCTTTTTCGCCATTTTTCCCAACATGCTAAATTAGCGGGTGTTTGGACTTTTTTGGCTTCAATTTCCACCTTGTCCACTATGGCGCGTTTCTACAAGCTAGAATACACTGTTTTCACACATTTTTGGGACGTGTGAAATTTTGACCTTTTTGGCCATACTATACTATTGCCTTGTTCGCCATTTTTTTCAACATGCTAAATTAGCGGGTTTTTGGACTTTTTTGGCTTCAATTTCCACTTTGTCCGCTATGGCGCGTCTCTACAAGCTAGAATATGTGGTTTTCAGACATTTTTGGGACGTGTCAAATTTTG
>NW_024648951.1:0-235 GCF_008729295.1 Plectropomus leopardus
TTATGTTATGGGAATGATTTGTAAGGTAAATTAACAACAGCTAACCCGTTGTTCTCGATATACCCGTTATGGTATTTGTTGCTTTGTCTTGTTATTTATTTAATAATTGGTTTTATAGCACAGTTTTTGCCCTAGTTTTGAATATTCTTTTTTTCTGACTTACGTTATATTTTCATTAATAATGTGCAGTGTAAAATATATACAGTCAAACAAAAATGACTACACCTCCATCAGA
>NW_024648952.1:0-297 GCF_008729295.1 Plectropomus leopardus
TCAGCGTTAAGACAACATTAAACTAACATTAAGTCAGCGTTAAGACACCATTCTCAGTGCAGTCCTGATTTCTGAATTTGGGAGGTTTACAGGAAGCAGCCAAAGTCCTTTCTCTTTGCCAAACGCTCCTTGTCTCTCAAAGCGTTTTCTCTTTCAACATTTAAAGCGAAAATTTTAAATTTGATAATACAAACAATAAAACAACAACAATAAAAAGTTGTAAAGTCAGCACGTAACAGTCGTCATTTCAGAAAATCACCAAAATGAGAATCCGTTTCCGTCTGAAATCCAGGATTC
>NW_024648953.1:0-278 GCF_008729295.1 Plectropomus leopardus
CTCACAGTGATAACTGGAGTTTTCATGGGTGAGTTTTCAGGTAACGTGGCTGTATATACGGCCTCAGTGAAAACTGGGGCGTTATCATTAGCATCAAGTACAATGACGTGTATGACTACAGTCCCGGATCTCGGAGGAGAACCACCATCTACAGCTGTGAGCGATAATTTCATTTCCTGCTGCTCTTCTCGGTCTAACTCTTTCTCTAAAACCAACTCACCGTACTTACTGCCAGCACTTGTCGTCTGAATACTGAAAACAAAGTGAGGGTTTTCTTG
>NW_024648954.1:0-412 GCF_008729295.1 Plectropomus leopardus
TTTCTTTTTTATTCTCTTTTGTTCTTTCTTTCTTTTTGTTTTTTTGTCATTCATTTGTTCTTTTTTTCTGTTCATTTTATTGTTCTGTCATACCATCTTTTTTGCTCTTTCTTTTGTTCTTTCTTTCATTCATTCTTGCTGTTGTTCATTATTTTTTATTACATTCTTTCTTTTTCTCTTGACTTCATGTTGTGTTCATTCTTCCTTATTTTGATATTTTGTTCTTTTTTGTTTGTTCTGTCCCTCTTTCTTTGTTCTGCCTTTCATTATTTCTTTCTTTGATTTTTTTCATTCTTTCCTCTTAATTTTCTTTTTTTATTTGTTTGTTTTTCTAGAGTTCTTTCTTTTTTTTAATTTTTTTTTTCTTTCCTTTCCCATTCTTTCCATCATTCATTCTTTCTTTTTATGATAA
>NW_024648955.1:0-328 GCF_008729295.1 Plectropomus leopardus
TGATCCAGGTGTTAAAGGGTTAATTCTCTCAACTTTATACAACCACTCCAACGTTTCATGAATTATAACCTTACGATTATTATAATCCCTTTCCTTAGATTAAAGATGCTCTGCAGGATTCTCCCAAAAAACGACGACTCGCTGTCAGTTATCACTGACGAAAACTACAGACACGAATATCACCCAAATAACCCAAATAACAAAAAACACAAACAACAAAAAACACAAACAACACAAACAACACAAACAACAAAAAACACAAACAACACAAATAACACAAACAACAAAAAACACAAAAAACACAAACAACACAAATAACAAAAAACAC
>NW_024648956.1:0-324 GCF_008729295.1 Plectropomus leopardus
TTGAGCAGTAAAGAATCCAGTTTGTGTGACACCACAGAGACGACACAGCATGCTGACCAGCCTGTCTGCATCTCTCGACAACAACATCTTTCCCCCCACCGCCTCGCCCGTGTGTGTGTGTGTGTTTTAGTATTTCACGATACACCTCTGAACTCACCGCTCTACTAACCTCCAGCCCTCCTCTGCCTCCTCTCGCCTCGGCCACTCTATTTCTCTCCGTTTTTCTCCGTCTCGCCACACTCCCGTTGTCCTAAATTCTATTCAGGCAATAATAGAATGACATTTATCATAATCAGTTTTTGGCTGGCTGTGTCGCTCCCTCCC
>NW_024648957.1:0-400 GCF_008729295.1 Plectropomus leopardus
CTGAACCTGAACCTGAACCTGAACTGGACACCTTAAACCTCAAACCTCAAACCTGAACCTGAACCTGAACCTGAACCTGAACTGGACACCTTAAACCTCAAACCTGAACCTGAACCTGACACCTTAAACCTCAAACCTGAACCTGAACCTGGCACCTTAAACCTTAAACTTCAAACCTGAGTCTGAGTCTGAGTCTGAGTCTGAGTCTGAGTCTGAGTCTGAACCTGAACCTGACACCTGACACCTTAAACCTCAAACCTCAAACCTGAACCTGAACCTGAACCTGAACTGGACACCTTAAACCTCAAACCTGAACCTGAACCTGACACCTTAAACCTCAAACCTGACCCTGAACCTGACACCTTAAACCTCAAACCTGAACCTGAACCTGAACCTGAAC
>NW_024648958.1:0-248 GCF_008729295.1 Plectropomus leopardus
AATTTCTTACAGTTTGTGGTACATTTTCTTTTTTTTTTTTTTTTTTTCTTTTACCCAATTTCCCATTTTCTTTTTTTTCATGTTTTTAAAAGAAGTTGCATCAATTAGCTCAGGGTCAATATTAAACTCTTGTGAAATTTATTTTTTCCTAGGATGACATAATGACTCATGAAGATTTGCTTAAATCTGGATTAGAAAGCCACTTCTCAGCTGAGTGCATAACCTGCAGACGTTTTGAAATTATTTTT
>NW_024648959.1:0-202 GCF_008729295.1 Plectropomus leopardus
AAAAAAAAATACAGATGTTATACAGCTCATATCTGACCGAGCGTCTGCCCCTCTGTTCCTGAGATGATGCTAAATAATGACCAAAAGTGTTTTTACAGGACATTATGATGTCACAGGACAACTGACCTTTGAACTTTTGGATAAAAAAATTAATCATGTCATCAATTTATCAAATTTTATTTTGTCATAATAACCGTATGCA
>NW_024648960.1:0-353 GCF_008729295.1 Plectropomus leopardus
CAAGTGCACTTACAGGGCGTGTTGGTGGGGAGATGGATAGGTCCTAAAAACAACTGTCTTTTGTGCAGGAGTCTGAAATTCGCCTCTCATGTGGATGTGTGTTTGTGATTTTTCTACATCTTACCATGTGCCTCATGTGCCTAAACCTAACTGTCCGTGACTTTGTTGCCTAATCCCAACCATTGTGACAGTCCGCGTTAGTTGCAATGTGCTGTTGTGTAAGCGTAATCACTATGCTGCATCATAACGTGCATTTGTTGACATCAACGTAAAAGCATCCTGAAGCGTAAACAGCTAACTCAGAAGGCTACTGAGGTCACTGAGCGGCACCATGTGACGAGTTGGGATGACAA
>NW_024648961.1:0-2425 GCF_008729295.1 Plectropomus leopardus
ACCTCAAAACAGCATAAAATAGCCTGCTGAGACATGCCATAGCACAGAATGTTGAAAAAAAACGCCAAAAACAATGAAATAATGCACATTGAAAAAATGGCATGAATGTTGAACAAATGTCGAAAAAAGGAAAGGCTAAAAATGTCAAAATATGACATGTCCCAGAAACAGCTGAAAACACATCAAAACAGCACAAAATAGCATGTTGAGACATGCCATAGCATAGAATGTTGTAAAAACGAACAAAAACACCATAATTATAAATGTTGAAAAATGACCGAAAATGCAAGGCTATAGTATGGCAAAAAATGTCAAAATATGACATGTCCCAAAAACAGCTGAAAACACCTCAAAACAGCATAAAATAACGTGGCAACATGCACCATAGCAACAAATGCTGCAAAAACGGACAAAAACACCATTATAATGCATGTTGAAAAAATGACCGAAACGGTAAGGCTTTAGTATGGCAAAAAATGTGAAAATATGACATGTCCCAAAAACAGTTGAAATCACCTTAAAACAGCATAAAATAGTGTACTAAGACACGCCATAGCATAGAATGTTGCAAAAAACGCCAAAAACAATGAAATAATGCATGTTGAAAAAATGACCAAAAAGGCAAGGCTATAGTATGGCAAAAAATGTCAAAATATGACATGTCCCAAAAACAGCTGAAAACACCTCAAAACAGCATGAAATGACGTGCTAAGATACGCCTGGCACACAATATTGCAAAAAATAAACAAACACACCATAATAATGAATGTTGAAAAAATGACGAAAAAGGAAAGGCTATAGTATGGTTTAAAATGTAAAAATATGACATATCCCCAAAACAGCTGAAAACACCAAAAAACAGCATAAAATTGCGTGCCAAGACACACCATAGCAATGAATGCTGAAAAGAACAAAAACACCATAATAATGCATGTTGAAAAAATTGGGGAAAAGGCAAGGCTATGGTATTGCTAAAAAATGTCAAAATATGACACGTTTCAGAAACAGCTGAAAACACCTAAAAACAGCATAAAATAGCGTGCTGAGAAATGCCACAGCACAGAATGTTGCAAAAACAGCCAAAAACAAGGGAATAATGCACGTTGAAAAAATGACCGAAAAGGCAAGGCTATAGTGTGGCAAAAAATGTCAAAATATGACATGTCCCAAAAACAGTTGAAATCACCTCAAAACAGCATAAAATACCATGCTTAGTCATGCCATAGCATAGAATGTTGCAAAAACAGCCAAAAACAAGGGAATAATGCGCATTGAAAAAATGGCAAAAAAGGCAAGGCTATATAGTATGGCAAAAATGTCAAAATATGACATATCCCAAAAACAGCTGAAAACACCTCAAAACAGCAAATAATAGCGTACTAAGACACGTCATAGCATAGAATGTTGCAAAACCGCCAAAAACCATGAAATAATGAATGTTGAAAAAATGACCGAAAAGGAAAGGCTATAGTATGGCAAAAAATGTCAAAATATGACATGTCCGAAAAACAGCTGAAAACATGTCAAAACAGCATAAAGCAGCTGCTGAGACACGCTTAGCACAGAATGTTGCAAAAAACAAACAAAAACACCATAATAATGCATACTGAAAAAATGTCAAAATATGGCATGTCCCAAAAACAGCTGAAAACACCTCAAAACAGCATAAAATAGCTACTGAGACATGCCTAGCACAGAATGTTGGAAAAAAACAAACAAAAACACCATAATAATGCATGTTGAAAAAATGGGGGAAAAGGCAACGTTAATGAGGCAAAAAATGTCAAAATATGACATATCCCCAAAACAGCTGAAAACGCCTCAAAACAGCATAAAATAGCCTGCTGGGACATGCCATAGCATAGAATGTTGCAAAAACAGCCCAAAACAAGAGAATAATGCATGTTGAAAAAATGACCGAAACGGCAAGGCAAAAAAATGTGAAAATATGAGATGTCCCAAAAACAGTTGAAATCACCTCAAAACAGCATAAAATAATGTGCTGAGACATGCCATAGCATAGAATGTTGCAAAAACAGCCAAAAACAAGGGAATAATGCACGTTGAAAAAATGGCCGAAAAGGCAAGGCTATAGTGTGGCAAAAAATCTCAAAATATGACATGTCCCAAAAACAGCTGAAAACACATCAAAACAGCATAAAGCAGCATGCTGAGACACGCTTAGCACAGAATGTTGCAAAAAACAAACAAAAACACCATAATAATGCATATTGAAAAAATGTCAAAATATGGCATGTCCCAAAAACAGCTGAAAACACCTCAAAACAGCATAAAATAGCCTGCTGAGAAATGCCATATCATAGAATGTTGCAAAAACCGCCAAAAACACCATAATAATGAATGTTGAAAAAATGACCGAAAAGGCAAGGCTATAGTATGGCAAAAAATGTCAAAATATGACATG
>NW_024648962.1:0-448 GCF_008729295.1 Plectropomus leopardus
AACATAATCTATAACTCTGGTGTGCAGAGAAGATTGAAAAGATTAAAAGACAAATGAAGGAAGGGAAAGTGGTGATGGAGGCCATGAAGGGAACAAAAGGATGCAGATTAAGTTTGATGAAGATGAGCATAGAAACCATAGTGCTTCAGTCTCTATGGAGAGATACATAACAACAATGATGAGGGGGAAGGAGGGGGGGGCAGAGAGGACAGAGATAAATTAGTTATGTGACAGGAAGCTCTGGTCAGACAGCAGCTGGAGTTCAGCAGCTTCTCCTCTCTCTGGTGATGGAGAGCTTGGAGGGATTTGAACTCTGCTTCCCACAACTCCTAAACGCCTCCTGCAGGAAGCCAAAGCGTCCTCACTTTGACTCAGTGCTGGTCTACGTTCTGCTGTCCTCTATCTCTCTGCTCACTGCAGCTCTTAACCTGCTGGTCATCATCTCTAT
>NW_024648963.1:0-378 GCF_008729295.1 Plectropomus leopardus
TATAGGTTTTTAGGTTTGCTTTAGGTGGAAAAGCATATGGTTTAGGTTTAGGTTTAGGTGAAAAAGCACATGGTTTGGCTTAAAATTAGTACTTTTTTCACTCATGATGTACTATCACACGACATTCACCACTAGCATAGTATACTACACATAGTAGCTTTCAACATTGTTTCTAAAATAACTTGTAACATTGAAAGTCCAGGCTTGTCTCACCCATCCTAGTCCCTGCCCGCCTGGCCTGTGCAGACTTTCTCACTCCTCGCGCTGGATTCACACATGTTTATAGTCACACAGCCAACCGTCAGCAGTCCCCTGGTCGTTCACACCAGGAGTGCATTTCTCTGCACCGGTCAGCAGCAATTCTCCTTCTCTGCTCTT
>NW_024648964.1:0-258 GCF_008729295.1 Plectropomus leopardus
GTATAATGTATCTTTAAAATAAAAAAAAAAAAACACCCCCCCAAAACACTATGTCCACTCGGGCTCAAGAATGAACTGATTAGAAATTTGGCATTCAAAGGTCAAAGGTCAAGGTCATAGTGACTTCACAAAACATGTTTAACTCAAGGATTCATGTGTGATTTATGACAAATGGTTTGTTTCGGATAAAATTATGAAAAAAACACATTTAATGGAAAAAGTCAAAGCTCAGTGTGATATCGTGTTTTCTGTTCTTTT
>NW_024648965.1:0-215 GCF_008729295.1 Plectropomus leopardus
AAGTCTAATTTTTAGAAAACTGTTTTATTACAAGAACTATTTTTCTTTATTTATTTTCAGCACTTTCCACATTGATGCATAATTTTACAGAAATATTTTGCACTTAAAGTCAATGATTGCCTTTGAAATAGAAAATCAAAATGTCACTGAAATGAAAAAAAAATTCTTAGTAAGATAATAAATAATTATCTCCAACTTTCATGATAAAGTTGCAT
>NW_024648966.1:0-552 GCF_008729295.1 Plectropomus leopardus
GTTCATGTTCAGGTCGTTGGTCAGGTCGTTGTTCAGGTCGTTGTTCATGTTCAGGTCGTTGTTCAGGTCGTTGGTCAGGTCGTTCAGGTCGTTGTTCAGGTCGTTGTTCATGTTCAGGTCGTTGTTCAGGTCGTTGGTCAGGTCGTTGTTCAGGTCGTTGTTCAGGTCGTTGGTCAGGTCGTTGTTCAGGTCATTGGTCAGGTCGTTCAGGTCGTTGTTCAGGTTGTTCAGGTCGTTGTTCATGTTCAGGTTGTTGTTCAGGTCGTTGGTCAGGTCGTTGGTCAGGTCGTTGGTCAGGTCGTTCAGGTCGTTGTTCAGGTCGTTGTTCAGGTCGTTGGTCAGGTCGTTGTTCAGGTCGTTGTTCATGTTCAGGTCGTTGTTCAGGTCGTTGGTCAGGTCGTTCTTCAGGTCGTTCTTCAGGTCGTTGTTCATGTTCAGGTCGTTGGTCAGGTTGTTGTTCAGGTCATTGTTCAGGTCGTTGTTCATATTCAGGTCGTTGTTCAGAATGTTGTTCAGGTCGTTCAGGTCGTTGTTCAGGTCGTTGTTTAGGTC
>NW_024648967.1:0-215 GCF_008729295.1 Plectropomus leopardus
AAGTCTAATTTTTAGAAAACTGTTTTATTACAAGAACTATTTTTCTTAATTTATTTTCAGCACTTTCCACATTGATGCATAATTTTACAGAAATATTTTGCACTTAAAGTCAATGATTGCCTTTGAAATAGAAAATCAAAATGTCACTGAAATGAAAAAAAAATTCTTAGTAAGATAATAAATAATTATCTCCAACTTTCATGATAAAGTTGCAT
>NW_024648968.1:0-239 GCF_008729295.1 Plectropomus leopardus
TTAAATAACCCTTTAAAACCTGAGCAGAGTTTTAAAGGGTTTTAAAGGGCAGATTTTTATTTCAAAAACATAGAAAGAAGGCAATGAGGAACGAAAGAAGAAATGGACTCAAAAGTTAGCAAGAAATTGACTAAAAAATACAAGAATATTACCCTTTTTTTAAAAATGATAAAGTTAAAAAACAAACAAAAAACAACATCAAGGAAATTAACAGGAAAAAAGTGCTTAAAAATTATAAT
>NW_024648969.1:0-593 GCF_008729295.1 Plectropomus leopardus
GTACGTTGAAAAATGCCAAGATAAAACATGCTGATAAAACCGAAAAAGTTGTTTCAAATGTCAAAAATGGCCAAAATGTAGCATGTCGAAAAACAGCTAAATAAGTCACTGTTTCAAATGTAAAAAAGACCATAGCATAGCATGTCAGTAAATACGGTGACTTTTTCAGCTGTTTGTTTTTTTTTGTCCATAAAAATTCATATTACAGCATTTTTTTTTAAAAAAAAAGTGAGAAACCGGTCGGAAAAGTCACAGTTCTTCATGTCAAACACAGTCATAGTAATGAATGTCTCAACGTGTCTTTATTTATGTCGGCAAACCACGATATTATAGCGCGTCAGAAAAATGGCAGAAAAAGTTTCAAATGTTGATAAAAGTCACAGTTTAGTAGGTCGAAATACAACATATTGAAGCATCGAAAAAATCCGGTGTGACAGGTGTGTCTCAGGTGTGTCTCAGGTGTGTCAGGTGTGTCAGGTGTGTCTCAGGTGTCTCAGATGTGTCAGATGTGTCTCAGGTGTGACAGGTGTGTCAGGTGTGTCTTAAGTGTGACAGGTGTGTCTCAGGTGTGACCGGTGTGTCAGACATCTAAG
>NW_024648970.1:0-398 GCF_008729295.1 Plectropomus leopardus
GTTGCATAATGTGTACCTTTATTATTACTTAATTAATCTCACTTTCTTAAGAAAAAAAGTTATCCCAGACTTCTCCTTGTAATAGAGTATTTTTACATTGTGGAATTACTACCTTTGCAGAAGTAAAGAATCTAAAGAGTCCGAGGTGACATATTTAAATATTTTTTTAAAAAGTATATTAATTTACAAAAATATAAAAAAGAACAAAAGCACAAAATCCTCGTGTTTGAAAAGTTGGAAAACAGTAAACTAAACTTTTTAAATCAAGAGTCCATGACCATTTAGCCAACAAAAAAAGACAATAAATGCTGGAAAACTCTCAAAAACACCACATGAACACAAAGATCTGCACAAAGATGAAAATACCAGAAAGCACAACTCCTCAAAGAAGAAAAACT
>NW_024648971.1:0-413 GCF_008729295.1 Plectropomus leopardus
AAAAAAATTGCAGAAAATAAGAAAACAAAAAAAGGTCGGGTAAAAACAAACACACAAAAAACAGGAAAATTACCTCAAGAAAGTAAAAGAAAGTCCTTATTCTGTAAAATAATTTCAAATCTAAGAGAAATATATATATATAATTTTTTTTTTACATTTTCCCTTGTTTTCTTTTAAATAATATCTACTATTCCATTACAGCTCATTTTAAGGAGTTTTTTTATCAACTTTTACAATTTTTTTGCAGTTTGCAGAACATAACCTGCCACGTTGCTCATCATGTTTTTCCGTTGTTTTTGAATTAAATTAAAATAAGATTCCGAAAAATTCCGAAGGAAATTCTTGTGCCAGATTACTCCAAAAATGAAGCATCAAATAAGTGAAAATAAAACACAAAACAGTGTCTTATTGCA
>NW_024648972.1:0-690 GCF_008729295.1 Plectropomus leopardus
ATGTCAAAAAAATGACCCAAAAAGCAAGGCTATAGTATGGCAAAAAAGTCAAAAAATGACATGTCCCAAAAACAAGTAAAAACACTTCAGAACAGCATTAAACACCGTGCTGAGACACGCCATAGCATTAAAACATGCAGAAATGGCCAAAAACACCAAAATATAGCATGTCAAAAAAAATGACCCAAAAAGCAAGGCTATAGTATGGCAAAAAAGTCAAAAAATGACGTGTCCCAAAAACAAGTAAAAACATTTCAGAACAGCATAAAATATAGTGTTGGGATACGCCATAGTATTAAAACATGCAGAAATGGCCAAAAACACCAAAATATCGCATGTCAAAAAAATGACCCAAAAAGCACGGCTATAGTATGGCAAAAAAGTCAAAAAATGACGTGTCCCAAAAACAAGTAAAAACACTTCAGAACAGCATTAAACACTGTGCTGAGACACGCCATAGCATTAAACCCTGCAGAATTTGCAAAAAAACCCAAAATTTAGCATGTCAAAAAAATCACCAAAACAGCAAGGCTATAGTATGGCAAAAATGTGAAAAGATGACATGTCCCAAAAACAGCTTTAAACACTTCAAATCAGCATAAAATAGAGTGTTGGGACACGCCATAGCATTAAAACCTGCAAAATTTGCCCAAAACACCAAAATATAGCATGTCATGAAATTCACCAAAA
>NW_024648973.1:0-296 GCF_008729295.1 Plectropomus leopardus
AAAAAAATTGCAGAAAATAAGAAAACAAAAAAAGGTCGGGTAAAAACAAACACACAAAAAACAGGAAAATTACCTCAAGAAAGTAAAAGAAAGTCCTTATTCTGTAAAATAATTTCAAATCTAAGAGAAATATATATATATAATTTTTTTTTTACATTTTCCCTTGTTTTCTTTTAAATAATATCTACTATTCCATTACAGCTCATTTTAAGGAGTTTTTTTTTTTCAACTTTTTCAATTTTTTTTGCGGTTTGCAGAACATTACCTGCCACGTTGCTCATCATGTTTTTCCCTTG
>NW_024648974.1:0-377 GCF_008729295.1 Plectropomus leopardus
CACATTACTAGATCTCAAGAAAACCAAAACAACTACAACTACTAAAATAACTAAAGAAATATAAAACAGCCAACAATACAAAAACTGCAGAACTAGGATCAAAATAGGATTCACTTTCAAGTAAAATAAAAAAATAACGCTGAGAGATTGGATTGTCTGCTGTGTACGACCTTTGAAGTCTTCTGTTGTAGGAGAGGGAACTGAGAGTTTTTAAATGGGTGTACTGGCATGCAAAATTACCAGCACATTTATGGAGTGTGTCTTTAACAGAGGCTGACTACTCATTTTGTATTGGATTAAATGATTTGCCATCTCTCTGTGTGCATGCTGCAGAGGGACTTATTATTATTCAACACAGTTTTGGTTTATATGAAGAA
>NW_024648975.1:0-395 GCF_008729295.1 Plectropomus leopardus
CTGGACTCTGAGGACACAGAGACAGAAACATAAAGCAGCGTCATGGTTTTGTCGGCTTCATTTCAGAGGGACGGATGTTCATAGAGGAGAGGAGTTTGATTCTCTGGACTTTACCTGTGAAGCAGCAGCAGAGGAGAGTCCAGATGAGGACGCAGGTCAAAGTCATGTTTTTTGATGAGGACCATTTCTGTGTCTTCTGTTGTCATGAAGGACAGCTGTCAGTCATCCAGAGTTCAACTCTCAGGACTATAAACTCCCCCAGAGCACTGGAGCATGGAGCTGCTGATGCAAAGTGGCTCTCTATGGAAATGCTCTGACTGACTCCAACAGGGACTTGATATTTTCTTGCTCATAATGAAGCTGAAAACTACAAAGTCTTTAATGACCTGAACATA
>NW_024648976.1:0-204 GCF_008729295.1 Plectropomus leopardus
CAGGTCTGATCGGGACCCCTCCCTCCGGAAGGGTTTTACCCACCCCTGTTCAGGGTGAGGGTCCTGGTGCACGGGCCTCTCCCCGTGGCCCACACTGGCGAGGCCACTACCCCGGAGCTTGCTTTGCCCTCGTTTGAACCAGGTAGGCTTCAAAAAGTGAATTTTAATAATATTGATAGCTAGATTAGCTTATCTTATCAATAT
>NW_024648977.1:0-584 GCF_008729295.1 Plectropomus leopardus
GAAATCAAAAAACATGATCCTCACAGTGCTCCCAGGCTTTTCCAGGTTAGAGAGAGAAATCACTGCTGCTCCAGGCGTCTGTCACTCAAAGGACAAGATAAACTCATCTCTTTAAAAAAAGTGGGGGAAACAGCGCCACCACAATTCCACCTTTGGCCAAAAATATATTGCATCTGTAATAATAATCACTACCATAGACAATGAATGGGAAAAGTTAGTAAAGTTAGTGATCACTATATCCGGCTCCTGCACGAAAGGTCCCCGGTTTCGAAACCGGGCGGAAACCTATGACACGTTTTGGAACAACTTGTTGTTTAAACCGTACAACGTGACCATAGGTCTCTTTCAGCACTTATTGACCAAGCATGGAAGACTAATATCTGATTGTGGCTTGACACAGCATGTGTTTCCGTAGTGTAGTGGTTATCACGTTCGCCTCACACGCGAAAGGTCCCCGGTTCGAAACCAGGCGGAAACAATAAGAGATTTTCATTATCGTGTCTCAAACATCACACACGTCTGTGTGGTCTGATGTCCTGACACCGAATGACTAGCTGCTGCTGGCGATGATCAAGAGGTCTGTA
>NW_024648978.1:0-299 GCF_008729295.1 Plectropomus leopardus
TTACAGCTCACAGCCCTTTGCAGAATGTCATTACCTCTCTCTCCCCCCTTTGACTCTTTCACTCTGTCCTGTCAACTAAAGGCAAAAATGCAAAAAAAAGTATAATCTTCAAAAAAAATGTTTGCACTACTCACTTTCAGCTTTTCAGCTTAATAAATACACAATAGAAACCTACATAATGTTAAAAAAGTCATTCTCATAACTATTTTCTTCCTTATTTCTTCATCAAAACAGAGGAATACAATTCAACACCTGAATTAAACTTTCACTTGATCATGAAAGACTGACAAGGCTTAATT
>NW_024648979.1:0-288 GCF_008729295.1 Plectropomus leopardus
GTACCTGCTGCACTCGTACCTACTGCATCTGTACCTGCTGCACCCGTACCTGCTGCACCCATACCTGCTGCACCCGTACTTGCTGCATTTGTACCTACTGCATCTGTACCTACTGCACCTGTACCTGCTGCACCCGTACCTGCTGCACCCGTACCTGCTGCACCTGTACCTACTGCACATGTACCTGCTGCACCTGTACCTGTTGCACCCGTACCTGCTGCACATGTACCTGCTGCACTCATACCTGCTGCACCCGTACTTACTGCACCCGTACTTACTGCACCCGTA
>NW_024648980.1:0-442 GCF_008729295.1 Plectropomus leopardus
CCTAGATTATGTGTAAAAGGCGCGCTAAAATTATTCATGAGGTATGACAAAAGGTGGCGAAGGTCAGTGAATATAAAGCTAATTGGCCTTTAAATTACCACATGAAAACAGATATGACATCTTAAGCTACACTTAGATACAAAAAATAAAATATCGCTTATATAGATTATCGAAACTTTGTTGCTAATCAGCACAGTTTTAATACATGTAACTGGGTATGTGTAGGCGATAAAAGCTCTAACACTGTCAGCATGACAGTTATTTTTTAAAGGTTTTATGTGTGATTTTATGGCATTATTTATATATTTTTTGCAACATTACGGCTACAGTGCTGACACAAACTTGCATCAGCAAAAGTCATTCAATAAACAGCAAGAAAAATAATGTGTGCCTATAGAACGAAGTTAAAGCCACCTACACTCTGAGATTTTGGTTGTGTATG
>NW_024648981.1:0-289 GCF_008729295.1 Plectropomus leopardus
AAAAGGATAATCAGCTCATAACGCATGCTGGCTCTCTGTTTTTCAGCGGTGAGATACGATAATCCTTTATTTGTCCCTCAGTGGGGAAATTTGCATCGTTACAGCAGCAAAAAAAACAAAGGTATTAATTCCAAATATATAAAAAATATAGAAAAGTAAAAAAAAAAACAAGGTGCTGCAAAACTAGTAACATAAATATTAACATTAAGTTCACACAAATCACTAAAAATAGAAAAGAAATTGCTGTTTTTTCCTGCAGGGAGGTCATTAAATTTTATTATGGGTGCTT
>NW_024648982.1:0-242 GCF_008729295.1 Plectropomus leopardus
CTGAGAGGACAGAGCCTGATAGGACAGAGTCTGATAGGACAGAGTCTGAGAGGACAGAGTCTCAGAGGACAGAGCCTGATAGGACAGAGTCTGATAGGACAGAGTCTGAGAGGACAGAACTGGAGGACTCGATTCCCAAGCAGCAGACGTGAAGTCCGACACTCGGCTCCTGCTGAGCCGTGAGACTCTCTGACAGGTGTGTCTCTTTGCAGGTACAACCTGGACCCTTTCAACAGGTACAC
>NW_024648983.1:0-1185 GCF_008729295.1 Plectropomus leopardus
TTGGCCTTTTTTGGCCTTTGTTTCCACTTTGTACACAATGAACGGTCGCTACAAGCTAGAATATATCGTTTTCAGCAATTTTTGGGACTTGTCAAAATTTGACATTTTTGCCATACTATAGCATGCGATTTTTTACATTTTTTTCAACATGCTAAATCATAACATTTTTGGCCTTTTTTGGCCTTTGTTTGCACTTTTTATAATATGACACGTTTCTACAAGCTATAATATGCTGTTTTTTGCCATTTTTGTGACATGTCAAAATTTCATATTTTTGCCATACTATAGTATGCGATTTTTGACAGTTTTGTCAACATGCTAAATTATGTCATTTTTGGCCTTTTTTGGCCTTTGTTTCCACTTTGTACACAATGAAGGGTCTCTACAAGCTAGAATATATCATTTTCAGCAATTTTTGGGACATGTCAAAATTTGACATTTTTGCCATACTATAGCATGCGATTTTTTACATTTTTTTCAACATGCTAAATTAGAACGTTTTTGGCCTTTTTTGGCCTTTGTTTGCACTTGTTATAATATGACACGTTTCTACAAGCTATAATATGCTGTTTTTAGCCATTTTTGGGACATGTCAAAATTTGACATTTTTGCCATACTATAGTATGCGATTTTTGACATTTTTTTCAACATGTTAAATTATGACATTTTTGGCATTTTTTGGCCTTTGTTTCCACTTTGTACACAATGAACGGTCTCTACAAGCTAGAATATATAGTTTTCAGCAATTTTTGGGACTTGTCAAAATTTGACATTTTTGCCATACTATAGCATGCGATTATTGATAGTTTTTTCAACATGCTAAATTATAACGTTTTTGGCCTTTTTGGGCCTTTGTTTGCACTTTTTATAATATGACAGGTTTCTACAAGCTATAATATGTTGTTTTTTGCCATTTTTGGGACATGTCAAAATTTGATATTTTTGCCATACTAAAGTATGCGATTTTTGACAGTTTTTTCAACATGCTAAATTATAACGTTTTTGGCCTTTTTTGGCCTTTGTTTCCACTTTTTATAATATGACAGGTTTCTACAAGCTATAATATGTTGTTTTTAGCAATTTTTGTGACATGTCAAAATTTGATATTTTTGCCATACTATAGCATGCGATTTTTGACAGTTTTTTCAACATGCTAAATTAGAACGTTTTTGGCCTTTTTTGGCC
>NW_024648984.1:0-481 GCF_008729295.1 Plectropomus leopardus
AGGACAGAAGAGCTCACGTCAGCTCAGCTTCAACATCAACCATGTTCCCTGTAGCTCTCATACTGCTGCTGGCAGCTGGATCCTGTGAGGAGCTTTCAGTGGATTCTCACTCACAAACACATTAGAAACATTGAATAGTCAGATGAATGATGGAGATAATGTTGATTTGTGTTTCCACAGGTGTGAACAGTATCAGCCTCATCCAGCCAGACTCACTGGTCGCGCAGCCTGGACAGTCTTTGACCATCACCTGTCAGGTCTCTGGTTATTCTTTGACTGATAGCAGCTACGCAACAGGCTGGATCAGACAGCGTAAAGGAAAACCAATGGACTGGATTATACACCGGTACGGTGGAGGAACTGTTTACCAAAATAATGCTCTGAAGAACAAGTTCCTCTACCACACACGCACTTCTACAAGCTCAGTGACATTAACAGGACAGAATCTGCAGCCTGAAGACACAGCTGTGTATTACTGTGT
>NW_024648985.1:0-399 GCF_008729295.1 Plectropomus leopardus
CAAGGTGGGAACATTGTGCTGTTGTAAAAAGAAGAACTGCAGCCATAAATGTCTGCAAATAGTGAAAACAATGAGATTCAGGAGCTCCTTACCCTCCAAGCAGAGGACCAGATCATCTGCCATGTTATAGAGAAGGCAAATGATTGTGACTGACATGTTATGTCTCTGTTATTGTTTAGAAAGCGCTGCTGATGCATATGTTATATGTCACACTACAGGCCAACGTTGTGGGCACACATCGGGCCCGTCACTCCTCTTTTGGCCCTGCGATGCCCTACCCAATTTAAAAACACAATGGGGAACAAAATGATGCTGCTTTTTTTGGGCTGTGTGTGAAAGCAAAAAGCACAAAAAAAAGGGACTCAGTAGTGGCTCTTTGGTACCATCTCTGTGTGGAAA
>NW_024648986.1:0-437 GCF_008729295.1 Plectropomus leopardus
CTGAATATGATAACTAAAGACATTTTTACAAATCATTCCTTGTGATTCCAAGGCTTGGTAAAATAAATGTAGCACACAGTTTGGAAAAATACTAGTTTAAGCAGTGGCCTCCCCGACAGCTCCATGGGACCTTGGTAGCAGAGGGGTAGGTGTTGAAAAATGTGTTCTGTGCTCTCTAATAGAAAACAATACTCAATATCAGCGGAGGGCTACTCGAGCAAGAAGGCTGAACTGTGGGAGATTTTGAAAGATTCGGTTTGTGTTGCTGATAAAAATTTCCTCCTCTTTGCCTACTGATAAAAGGTCAGAAGTGATACTTTTTATCTGGACGCCTGATAGCTGTCGTATTGTTAATAAAGGTCAAGGCATATCCACATCATGTTCATATTGATGGGTACATCATTACCCATCATATTACCTAATGTGCTTCCTCGTAT
>NW_024648987.1:0-475 GCF_008729295.1 Plectropomus leopardus
AAACTACAGCGCCCTAATTTGAGAAAGAAATTACAAATCTTTTGGTTTGTACTGAACAGTACTTCCTGTCTGTGACAGTTCAGGAAAAACACACTTTGTGACATGACGCAACCCCGCGGGGGCACAAACGGTCGCCGTGCTTCCCCCCCGCCGTCTGTGTGACTCTAAATTTGGGCGACCACAGAGGTAATGGACCCGTTAACCGGGAAGTGTGAGCGACCGCTGGGCTCCATTTCAACTCGTCACAGGGCCTCTCTGCAGCCCAGCGCCCTAATAAACCTCCTCCAGCACGCCACGGGCACGCCACGGGCACGCCACGGGCACGCCACGGGCACGCCACGGGCACGCTCCTCCTCTCTGCGGCTGATGCGCGGCTGCAGAGAGATCACGGCGACCCTCCACAGAGCGCTAAACACTCGACCGCCGACTCATTCAGCAGCTGCTCAGTGGGCTCGACAGACAGACGTGGAGTGTG
>NW_024648988.1:0-231 GCF_008729295.1 Plectropomus leopardus
GCTCCCCGTCTCCTGGCTGCCCTCACCTGGGACATTGAAGAACGCATACTGTCAGCATTGGAGGAGCAGCCAGGTCCCAGCTCCTGCCCACAGAACCGCCTGCTCGTTCCCGATGAGTTCAGGTCGGAGGTTCTCCAGTGGGCCCACGCCTCGCGCCTCACCTGTCACCCGGGGATCACTCGCACCAGGGAGGTCCTACAGCGACGGTTTTGGTATCCCTAACCCTAACCC
>NW_024648989.1:0-380 GCF_008729295.1 Plectropomus leopardus
TAACTACATATCAAAGGTCCTTGTATTCTACTTGTTTATTTCTTTTTTTGCTACCAACATGTAAAAAAAAAAGGAAAGACCCTAATAAAAAAATAAGAAGGAGAATCAATTCTTTTTGGCCTAAATTCAAATGAATATGGTTGTTTGTTAGTATACACTTACTCATTAAACCCTTAGGGACTGTTTAATGCATTTTATGCTATTTCTATTCTTAGTTCTATTTTTTGCATGTGGTATATTGAAAATAATTCATTTTCGTATTTTTCTTTTCATCTAAAAACACAGTGGCATCATAACAAGAACTTGGCATTTAAAGTGTTAAAATTCTGAAAAGTTGATATTTATGATTAGGCCTGATATTGGTTAAAAAAATAAACTCA
>NW_024648990.1:0-391 GCF_008729295.1 Plectropomus leopardus
TTTTAGGGTTAAAAACCAATTTTAACCAACAAAACATCACAGAAAATTTTTGTCTTCTTCACAGAAATCATTGTGTCGTAATATAGAATTAATTGTATGACATTTGAATAATGTCATCATGAACATGAACACATGTCAGCAGCATTAAGTAACTGTCATTTGGTGTCTTGTTTTAAGTTTTATTTTTCTCCTTTTGTAGATCTGCAGCTGCAAGACTGAATGATGAACCTGCTGTGAGCCGCCACGGACCATTTGGACGTCATGTTCACGATCATTGCTTACACATGAAGTTAATGGACCATTTAGTATTTCAGTTGTGTGATCAGATTTTCCTGAAATCCTCGAACTGTAATAATAAAATGTTATCTCTGTTATGGGTTTAGACAGATTT
>NW_024648991.1:0-619 GCF_008729295.1 Plectropomus leopardus
CCTCCCCAAACCGTCTCCGTCGTTATGGAAACCGACATTGTGTACGGAAATGGTGATACTACTCAAGCAGAGCAACTTTGTAAAAAATTGATGCATTTTGTCAGTTCAGTTTGCTGGTTCAGATAAACCGTCGTGTTCAGTTATTTGTCTTCTTTTGCTAAAAAATCTGAAGGGATTCAAGTAAGTTTTCTATTTATTCTTGACATTTGGAGACTTTAAAGTTTTAGTAATTTCATTCATAAAAATTCCTAAGCACCAGAAACCAATAATGTAAGATGAATTGTTAGTTTCATTTGACCTAGGCAGTCATTTTAAAACCACAGCAACTTTTCTTTGATTTTGACGTGTGGGTTTGTTCTAACATCCCCGCAGTGGACAACAACCCTTAACTTTTATTTTGTGTGGGTAAGGGACTGTTCTTTATTTATCAGTGGAGGGGGTGCCCAGTGTATGACTGTTATTTTTTAGTATTATTTTAACACTCCTAAAAGCTATAAATATCTTTCCCTTAGCCTCCCTGATTGACTAGCGGAAAATGCACGACCCTCCCTCCACCATAAATTAGTAATAAGATTTCAAAACTAAGCCTTTGATGCATGGAGTATTAAAAAAAAAAAAA
>NW_024648992.1:0-274 GCF_008729295.1 Plectropomus leopardus
TTCTTCAACATGCTATACTACAACTATTTTTCGACATTTTGAGCGATTACTTTTTTGACCTATTTCGACATACTATAGTATGGCATTTTTCCACAAATTATGCAAAACTCTTAACCATTTAAAATATTGACGTTCTGATCTCTTTTTCAGTGTACCATACAATAAACTTCTTCAACATGCTATACTATGACTTTTTTCGACATTTTGAGCGATGACTTTTTTGACCAATTTCGACATGCTATAGTATGGCATTTTTCCACAAACTATGCAACAC
>NW_024648993.1:0-307 GCF_008729295.1 Plectropomus leopardus
ACCATTCCCTTATCTCTAATTTAACAACTATATCCCTGTTAATCAAATAATTGATGGACTGTACTTTATTTATCAGAGAAGTTGGATAGCTGGGGTGTAACTTCTGTCTTTGTTGTTGTTGTTTTTTGAAATCATGACCCTCCCTGCAGCTACGAAAATCCCAGAGTGACTGTGGGAAAATGAGTGACCCTTTCTTCACCATATGTAATCATGTTTCACAGTTTCTGGCCATTATAAACAGTGTGATTTTGGAGATTTTTAAAGAAAATATGCCTTTAAAAGCCACTTGTGGCTATTCATGTATATA
>NW_024648994.1:0-2542 GCF_008729295.1 Plectropomus leopardus
TGTTTTAGTATACAGAGTTGAAAAAACTTCCAAAAAATGCCCAAAACCCCATAAAATAGCATGTTGAAAAAATGAACAAAAAGGCAAGGCTATAGTAAGACGAGAAACGTCAAAATATGACATGTCCTAAATCCCTCTGAAAACCACTTATGCCTCTACATGCTATTCTGTTATAGTTTACAGTGTTGAAAATATTTCCAAAAACAGTTGGAAACCCCATAAAATAGCATGTTGCAAAAAATGACCAAAAAGGCAAGGCTATAGTAAGGCAAAAAATGACAAAATATGACATGCCCAAAAAACATCTGGAAACCACTTAGAATAGCCTGTAGAGGCATGTTATAGTATACACTGTTGAAAAAAAATCCCAAAAACAGTCAGAAACCCCATAAAATAGCATGATGAAAAAATGACCAAAAAGGCAAGGCTATAGTAAGGCAAAAAATGTCAAAATATGACATGTCCTAAATCCATCTGAAAACCACTTAGGATAGCATGTAGAGGCATGTTATAGCATACAGTGTTGAAAAAACGTCCTAAAACAGTTGGAAACCCCATAAAATACCATGCTGCAAAAAATGACCAAAAAGGCAAGGCTATAGTAAGGCAAAAAATGTCAAAATATGACATGTCCTAAATCCATCTGAAAACCACTTAGGATAGCATGTAGAGGCATGTCATAGCATACAGAGTTGAAAAAACGTCCTAAAACAGTTGGAAACCCCATAAAATACCATGCTGCAAAAAATTACCAAAAAGGCAAGGCTATAGTAAGACGAAAAACGTCAAAATATGACATGTCCTAAAACCATCTGGAAACCACTTAGAATAGCATGTAGAGGCATGTTATAGTATACAGTGTTGAAAAAAAACCTCCAAAAACAGTCGGAAACCCCATAAAATACCATGTTGCAAAAAATGACCAAAAAGGCAAGGCTATAGTAAGGCAAAAAATGTCAAAATATGACATGTCCTAAATCCATCTGAAAACCGCTTAGGATAGCATGTAGAGGCATGTTATAGCATACAGAGTTGAAAAAACGTCCTAAAACAGTTGGAAACCCGATAAAATAGCATGTTGCAAAAAATTACCAAAAGGGCAAGGCTATAGAAAGGGAAAAAATGTCAAAATATGACATGTCCTAAAAACAGCTGAAAACCACTTAGAATAGCCTGTAGAGGCATGTTATAGTATACACTGTTGAAAAAAAATCCCAAAAACAGTCAGAAACCCCATAAAATAGCATGATGAAAAAATGACCAAAAAGGCAAGGCTATAGTAAGGCAAAAAATGTCAAAATATGACATGTCCTAAATCCATCTGAAAACCACTTAGGATAGCATGTAGAGGCATGTTATAGCATACAGTGTTGAAAAAACGTCCTAAAACAGTTGGAAACCCCATAAAATACCATGCTGCAAAAAATGACCAAAAAGGCAAGGCTATAGTAAGGCAAAAAATGTCAAAATATGACATGTCCTAAATCCATCTGAAAACCACTTAGGATAGCATGTAGAGGCATGTCATAGCATACAGAGTTGAAAAAACGTCCTAAAACAGTTGGAAACCCCATAAAATACCATGCTGCAAAAAATTACCAAAAAGGCAAGGCTATAGTAAGACGAAAAACGTCAAAATATGACATGTCCTAAAACCATCTGGAAACCACTTAGAATAGCATGTAGAGGCATGTTATAGTATACAGTGTTGAAAAAAAACCTCCAAAAACAGTCGGAAACCCCATAAAATACCATGTTGCAAAAAATGACCAAAAAGGCAAGGCTATAGTAAGGCAAAAAATGTCAAAATATGACATGTCCTAAATCCATCTGAAAACCGCTTAGGATAGCATGTAGAGGCATGTTATAGCATACAGAGTTGAAAAAACGTCCTAAAACAGTTGGAAACCCGATAAAATAGCATGTTGCAAAAAATTACCAAAAGGGCAAGGCTATAGAAAGGGAAAAAATGTCAAAATATGACATGTCCTAAAAACAGCTGAAAACCACTTAGAATAGCATGTAGAGGCATGTTAGACTATACAGTGTTGAAAAAACTTCCAAAAACAGTCGGAAACCCCATAAAATAGCATGTTGAAAAAATGACCAAAAAGGCAAGGCTATAGTAAGGCAAAAAATGTCAAAATATGACATGTCCTAAATCCCTCTGAAAACCACTTAGAATAGCATGTAGAGGCATGTTATAGTTTACAGTGTTGAAAATATTTCCAAAAACAGTTGGAAACCCCATAAAATAGCATGTTGCAAAAAATGACCAAAAAGGCAAGGCTATAGTAAGAAGAGAAACGTCAAAATATGACATGTCCTAAAACCATCTGGAAACCACTTAGAATAGCATGTAGAGGCATGTTAGACTATACAGTGTTGAAAAAACTTCCAAAAACAGTCGGAAACCCCATAAAATACCATGTTGCAAAAAATGACCAAAAAGGCAAGGCTATAGTAAGGCAAAAAACGTCAAAATATGACATGTCCTAAAAACATCTGAAAACCACTTAGAATAGCATGTAGAGGCATGTTA
>NW_024648995.1:0-397 GCF_008729295.1 Plectropomus leopardus
ATGTATAGATATATTTATGATTGTGTAGAATGTCTAGACTCGTAAAATTAATCCAGCCTGTTCTCATCCCAGGGCTTCATATACTGAACTGTAATGCTCCTCTGTCTCGTGTACAGGGCACACAGCTGAAACACAGTGGAACAAATGGTTGATGCTGTTTAAAGGGCAAAACTATTGGGTTACATTTAGAAAAAAGATAATGTTTTGGGTTAAATAAGTACTTTTGATACATAATAACATGACAAATACATCATGTGAGTTATGTGTCATTAGTGCACCCAGCAGTATGTAAATTACATAACCTCACATTAAAACAATGGTGACTTTTGGTTTCACACTGGACACAAACTGTGGTCTCCAGGATGAAAGTCAGATTTAGTCTGATCCATCCATCTCC
>NW_024648996.1:0-238 GCF_008729295.1 Plectropomus leopardus
GGTGGCACTCATCAATCTACACACCTGCCTGCAATCAAGCCAGCTACCTGCAAGAGGGCCAGCTCCACAACCGTTCCCTGCCCAGTTGCTGCCAAACACAGTTTGTTGCAAGCCAAGTCAAGTTCAGTTTCTGACCTTTTCCATTTTTTTGCCGACTTACCTGTTTGTGTTTTTTTGCTTAGACCTCTTTGTGATCTCTGCCAGCATTTCCATCTAGCCATCAGCTATCATTCTCCTG
>NW_024648997.1:0-557 GCF_008729295.1 Plectropomus leopardus
GTGAATGTGATATTGTAAGAACACCTCTAGGGAATTTCCTCAAATTTGGCACAAATGTCAACTTGGACTTAACAATGAATAAACAAGAGTTTGGTGGTCAAAGGTCAAGGTCACTCTGACCATGCATCCATCTTATTCTCATGAATGTGATTTCTCAAGAACATCTTAGGTTTTTTTTTTTTTTTATTATTTTATATTTTGGCACAAATGTTAATTTATATTTGAGTGAATTCATTAGATTGTTGTGGTTGAAGGTCAAGGTCACTATGACCTTTTGTTTGTTTAATTCTCATGAACATGAGACGGGGGGAGATGTGTGTAAAGCAGTCATGTTACACAGATATGGAATTAAACTGTAAGTGCAACTTGACTGGATCGCAGAGGCATACAAATGCAAGGCGATATATCTAGTTCATCATATGATCTGTATTCTTTCCCTGAGAGTTGGACTTCGTCAAGTGATTTGGCATTTCTCGACCATGAAAACAGATGTTAACGTGGGCTTTCATGGGAAGGTAAACTAGGAATCAGTCCAAAAATGGTTAGTTTAGTCATAG
>NW_024648998.1:0-674 GCF_008729295.1 Plectropomus leopardus
CTATACTATGACTGTTTTTGGCATTTTGAGTGATGACTTTTTTGACCAATTTCAACATGCTATAGTATGGCATTTTTTAACAAACTATGCAACACTCTAAACCATTTAAAATATTGACTTTCTGGACCTCTTTGTCAGTGTACCATACTTGAAACTTCTTCAACATGCGGTACTATGACTTTTTTGGACATTTGGAGCAATTACTCTTTTGACCATTTTTGACATGCTATAGTATGGCATATTTTGACATCTTATACCATGACCTAAAAACACTCAGATATTGACTTTTTGGTCCGCTTTTTCAGCGTACCATGCTATAAACTTCTTCAACATGGTATATTATGACTTTTTTCGGCATTTGGAGCGATGAATTTTTTGACCAATTTCGACATACTATAGTATGGCATTTTTCCACAAATTATGCAAAACTCTAAACCATTTAAAATATTGATGTTCTGGACCTCTTTTTCAGTGTACCATACTATAAACTTCTTCAACATGCTATACTATGACTTTTTTTGGCTTTTTGAGCGATGACTTTTTTGACCATTTTCGACATGCTATAGTATGGCATTTTTCCACAAATTATACAAGGCTGAAACACATTTAAAATATTGACTTTTTGGATCTCTTTTTCAGCGTTCCATACTATACACTTCTTCAACACGCTATAC
>NW_024648999.1:0-323 GCF_008729295.1 Plectropomus leopardus
CGTTTCACTTGTATGTGTGAGAGCGTTTCACTAGTATGTGTGAGAGCATTTCACTTGTATGTGAGAGCATTTCACTCGTATGCGTGAGAGCGTTTCACTTGTATGTGTGAGAGCGTTTTACTAGTCTATGTGAGAGCGTTTCACTTGTACGTGTGAGAGCGTTTCACTCACTTGTATGTGTGAGAGCGTTTCACTTGTATGTGTGAGAGCGTTTCACTCACTTGTATGTGTGAGAGCGTTTCACTAGTCTGTGTGAGAGCGTTTCACTTGTATGTGTGAGAGCGTTTCACTCACTTGTATGTGTGAGAGCGTTTCACTAGTCT
>NW_024649000.1:0-215 GCF_008729295.1 Plectropomus leopardus
GCTCATAAATCTAACAATATATCTATAACACCATGTGATTGCTTACTGAATAATGCAGAGCACCACTGAATCAAATGTTTAACATCTTAGAGAGATGAACAACAATTTTTTCACAAACAAATGAATATTTAACCTCCTTTAGGGATGCATTTCGCTCCATAAATGTGGTGGTAATTTTACATGTCAGTGTCATCTTTCCTAAGCTGGCTGTTAAC
>NW_024649001.1:0-216 GCF_008729295.1 Plectropomus leopardus
TGAGGGGTTTGACTCTGTGCAAGTCAGTCTGTGAAAATCTGTCAGGCCTTGATTCCCTGCAGTGCGGGGGATGGTGTCTTCTAGCTGACGATGGTCGTTAGCACATGACACATTGAGCTAAGGGGTTGCTAACTCCTCATATCCAAGATGCTGTATCTGATTTAGACTGACTGAAACGTGGCTTATTCCCCCATCCTGGGTTTAACAAGTAGCACA
>NW_024649002.1:0-389 GCF_008729295.1 Plectropomus leopardus
TAACCCTACCCCTAACCCTAACCCCTAACCCTAACCCTAACCCCTAACCCCTAACCCTAACCCTAACCCTAAACCTAACCCTGGGCGAGGACACTAAAGACTTTGTTAATGCCTGTCTGGTATGTAACCAAAGTAAAACACCACGCCAAGCTCCTGCCGGCCTCCTGCACCCACTCCCAGTGCCTCATCGCCCCTGGTCCCACATCTCACTGGACTTCGTTACGGGTCTACCACTGTCGGGTGGCAACACAACAGTCCTGACAGTGGTAGACCGGTTCAGTAAGATGGCACATTTTGTGCCTCTACCCAAGCTTCCCTCCGCCAAAGAGACTGCGGGGTTATTCTTGGAGCATGTGGTCCGGCTTCATGGCATCCCTTCTGATGTGGTC
>NW_024649003.1:0-781 GCF_008729295.1 Plectropomus leopardus
ACACTCTGGGTCACTGCTATGTGCTGTTCAGTGGCGGCCACAGAGTGGAGTTGTTGCCAGCATTCAGGAACACACAGTGTGTTGCAGACATCAAGGTCACAATTAGACCCTGACCGATTTATCGGTCAACGGATGTTATTGGCTGATATGAGCCTTTCACAGACATATCGGAACATATTGGCATCAGTGTAAATTTTTTCCGATATGCGCCAATGAGAAAACTTTTTTTACAGACTATATAACGCAGAAAACAATGCATGGGTGGTTTAGAAATGGTTTCATTACATAGTTTGTCCAGCAGAGTGCGCTCTGACTCCATTGTTTACACTACTCTCAGCACTCAGCACAAGCAGCAGAGAGCAGCTGAATGGAGCAAATGGTGGTGCAGTCAGTCAGAGTGTTTTCACGGTAGGCCACATTGAAATACATACTGTTAAGTTAATAAACAATGGCGTTACCCCTGTCCCTGATGACAGCTATGCCACACATTTTCATATCTGTTTGCTATGTTAGCCGGATATAGTTTGTAAGTAAGTATAGTAAGTAACGTAGCAGCTCAGTGGTGGTGGCTTGAGTCTGAGTGTTGATTTCACACTACTTAGTTGCTTAGTTGTTGAGACGCAATACTGGAAAGTAAATAGTCACCATCCTTATTTTTCATTCTCCGTGACAAGCTTATAGCATACTCATACCTTGTCAGTTGAGTGGTGTGAATCCAGAGCAAACACTTTGGTGACATTTTTTTTCAGGACTTGCGGTGCCTTTACATTATGCTGTCCAA
>NW_024649004.1:0-215 GCF_008729295.1 Plectropomus leopardus
TTCTGGATGACTATTGTAAAAACATTTTGTCACGTATATTTTTTTTTAAAATCACATGATTTAAACATATGATATGTGTCATTAAAATTGGTATATATGTGTCATTTGTATTTTAAAGCTAAGCTTGATCAACATTCAGTTCAAAATTAAGCCGGGTTGAACGTCCAAAATCCAGCAAAGGGACAAAAGAAATGTAACAAAAAACACACATAAAA
>NW_024649005.1:0-1286 GCF_008729295.1 Plectropomus leopardus
AGTGATGGAGGGACACGGAGACAGATGAAGACGCAGAGAGACGCAGACTCACTCAGTCATCAGGAGAATCTGGAGCATTACGTCATGTTAGCAACATCCGGGCTCTGATTGGTCCGTCAGCCAGTGGCCTATTAACCGGATTGGCTGATCCCGAGTCAGCTGCTGCGGACCTGATAGAGGACAGGAGGGAGAGGAGGGAGGGAGATATGCTTCAGATAAAAGCGGCGGCGGCGGGGGGAAACCGGTCCACAAAACCTGAACAGACCGACCCGGATCCTCTCTACCGGCCCAACCGGAGCCCCTCTGCCCGGCTCGGAGCGACCCTCCCCGGCCAGAGGTCCCGCTGCGGCCCGGAGCGAGCGGAGGAACAGGAGGAGCTGCAGGCGGAGGAGCAAGGTGAGGAGATGGGCGTCTGTCCTTCCTGCACACACCGGAGGAGCTGCTCCGCACACTCACACTCAGGTTATTGTTATTATTATTTTTATTATTATTATTATCATTATCATCATTATTATTATCATTATTATTATTAGAGCTGTGAGGCCGCTGCTGTTTGAGGATATTAAAACATCACTGAAGGAAATCCATAAATACGACGGTCCCTGAACGCATCATCCAGCAGGTTTTGGGGTTCCCACAAATCCTTAAAAAGTTCTAAAACAAAATCTAAATCTAAAAAATGTCCTTAATTAGGATTAAAATAACTGAAATAAACGTTTTAAAAATAAATATACACATTTATTTACTTCGCATTGTAAAATATTTTAAAATTTTAAGTAAGTAAAAGAATTATTAGAAGTTTTTATTTTGCATTGTAAAATCTGTTTAATTTTAAATTAATCAATAAAAATATAGCTTTTGCTTTTACTTTGCATTGTAATATCTTAAATTTTTTATTACTAACTTTAAAAAAAAGATATCTTTTTTTACTTTGCATTGTTAAAACTTAAAATAATTGGTAAATTTTAAAATAATAATTTACAAAATGTTTCTCGCATTAACGTTGTAAAGTCATGTTTTACGTCGCAATGAATATTTGGGGCGAAATTGTCCCCAATGTCATAAATGTCAGTTCATGTTTTTTGTTTGTTTTTGTTGTTCTTTAGTTTTTGTAAAATTAAATTTCATGTGGAGTGGCATTAGTACGTCTCAGAAAGTCTTAAATTACACTTGTATGAAAGCTGTAGGAACCCTGTTTAAAGTAAAATAGAAAATCAGGTAGAATTAAGGTCATGATTAGAATCCACACTGTTTGTGTTTATTGTAATATTATGTTTTCAATTTTA
>NW_024649006.1:0-1109 GCF_008729295.1 Plectropomus leopardus
AGACACGCCGTGGCAAACAATGTTAGAAAAGACACTAAAAACTCCATAATATTGCATGTCAAAAAAATGACCCAAAAAGCAAGGCTATAGTAAGGCAAAAATGTCAAAAAATGACATGTCCCAACAACAGCTTAAAACAGCTCAAAACTGCATGAAATAGCGTGCCGAGACACGCTATAGCAAAGAAAGTTGCTAAAACAAGCTACAAACACCATAATATGGAATGTTGCAAAAATGACCCAAAAAGCAAGGCTATAGTAAGGCAAAAATGTCAAAAAATGACATCTCCCAAAAACAGCTTAAAACTGTTTAAATCTGCATAAAATAGCGTGCCGAGAGAAGCCATGGCAAAGAATGTTGCAAAACACACTAAAAACACCATTATAAGACATGTTGTAAAAATGACCCAAAAAGCAAGGCTATAGTAAGGCAAAAATGTCAAAAAATGACATCTCCCAAAAAAAGCTTAAAACAGCTTAAATCTGCATGAAATAGCGTGCCAAGACACGCTATAGCAAAGAAAGTTGCTAAAACAAGCTACAAACACCATAATATTGCATCTCAAAAAATTGACCCAAAAAGCAAGGCTATAGTAAGGCAAAAATGTTAAAAAATGACATCTCCGAAAAACAGCTTAAAACTGTTTAAATCTGCATAAAACAGCGTGCCAAGACACGCCATGGCAAAGAATGTTGCAAAAAACACTGAAAACACCATAATATGGCATGTTGCAAAAATTGACCCAAAAAGCAAGGCTATAGTAAGGCAAAAATGTCAAAAAATGACATCTCCCAAAAACAGCTTAAAACAGCTCAAAACTTTGTGAAATAGCGTGCCGAGACACGCTATAGCAAAGAAAGCTGCTAAAACAAGCTACAAACACCATTATAAGGCATGTCGTAAAAATGACCCAAAAAGCAAGGCTATAGTAAGGGAAAAATGTCAAAAAATGACATCTCCCAAAAACAGCTTAAAACTGTTTAAATCTGCATGAAATAGCATGCCAAGACACGCTATAGCAAAGAAAGTTGCTAAAACAAGCTACAAACACCATAATATGGAATGTTGCAAAAATGACCCAAAAAGCAAGGCTATAGTAAGGCAAAAAT
>NW_024649007.1:0-283 GCF_008729295.1 Plectropomus leopardus
AAAAAATGTTTATTAAAACAATATATATATGTTTTTTAAGTTTCATTTGTTTTTTCTTTTTTTCTTTTTTTTTTTTGTATATTTTCAGGTGAATTTCCTGTTTTATTTGAGTTTTAAACTAATTTCTCACTAATTATTGGGCCATGTCTTGTTGAATTCTCATTCCTCCTTGTTTTAAAAAAAATTGAACAAATTTGCTTGAGTTTCAAAGGGTTAAAGACAGACTTATCAACAAAGCCTTGTATACTGACGTGAAATACTCTTACTACACTGAAACTAGAGG
>NW_024649008.1:0-279 GCF_008729295.1 Plectropomus leopardus
CCATTGTCTTAGCATGTTTAAGACTTTTGAAACATTAATTTGAGATATTTTAATACCAATTAAGGCCTTATTTTTAGATGAATGAATTAAATGCCTTTTAAAACTTTTTAAGGATCTGTGGGAACCTAACGCAGTCTCTGTTGGCTCCCCGCCCTTCCGTTCTTGATCCATGTCTTTTCACACACCTTTTTATTTTTTTTATGTATTTATTTTTAAACAGGCTGTTTTGTTATTTCTTCCTTTCTTTTTTGGAACACAAATTTCCCTTTCTTGAGAAAA
>NW_024649009.1:0-285 GCF_008729295.1 Plectropomus leopardus
TCCCTGCAGTGCGGGGGATGGTTTCTTCTAGCTGACGATGGTCGTTAGCACATGACACATTGAGCTAAGGGGTTGCTAACTTCTCATATCCAAGATGCTGTATCTGATGTAGACTGACTGAAACGTGGCTTATTCCCCCATCCTGGGTTTAACAAGTAGCACACACTGCTTATCTTGGTTAGTACAACACCCCTGGATTATTGGGAAGAACACCCTGAAATTGTACGGAGTAGGCATACAATTCTCCACTTCAATTCCCATTTTAAATACTGTTTTTTTTTTTTT
>NW_024649010.1:0-212 GCF_008729295.1 Plectropomus leopardus
AGATCCACTACATGGTATTTTTTAACAGTTTAACAATATACCATCAGAAGTGTATCAGTGTATCAGCGTACCATCAGTAGTTGCAATTTATTTATTAGTTATCAAGTAGTATTGACAAAAGTGAAATTAACAGTCTGTTAACCGCCAGCTTAGGAAAGATGACATTGACATGTAAAATTACCAGCACATTTATGGAGCGAAATGCATCCCTA
>NW_024649011.1:0-356 GCF_008729295.1 Plectropomus leopardus
GTTTGTCTCGTGTTTGTCTCGTGTTTGTCTCGTGTTTATCTTGTATAAACGTTGAGATGTAAGCGTGAATCAACACAGTGACCAGTGACTCCGTGTGTCGTACTCGAACAGGGTAGCTGAACAGTTTGAGGAAGCCAAAGTCGTCTCCGGTGGCGAGCAGCGCTCGGTCTCTGGTGAGCGACGCGGCGTTGATGTCTGTGATGTCGCTGTGCGTCGGCCAGATCCCGTCACAGCTCGAGCCCAAAACACACGTCCAGCTGGACCACTCCAACCGCTCCAGCTACACACAACGACACGATACACACGATGACACGAAATAAAATAATCCTCCACAGAGAAACAGAGAACTTCAGATG
>NW_024649012.1:0-314 GCF_008729295.1 Plectropomus leopardus
AGCATAAAGTAGCAGAAATGGAAATAGTCAGGTAAAGCACAAGTACCTCTAAATTGTACTTAAGGAAGGAAGTACCTAAGGCAGAAAAAGCTTAGAAACACTGAAAAATACAATAAATACAAACCCTTTAATTACCTTCAACCTTCAAAATTATTTTTAATGTTTTTATCCCCCCCAACCTACTCAGAAATTAATGGAAGAAAAAGTAAAAACATTAAAAAAAAAAAAAAAAAAGCTTCAAAGATAAATAACTAAAAAGCTTAGGAAAAAACAATACCCCAAAATAATTTTAAAAAGTGAAAAAAACACTAAGA
>NW_024649013.1:0-410 GCF_008729295.1 Plectropomus leopardus
TTTTTTTCACAGAAAAAAAAAGAAAAGAAAAAATGTCACACCATGCCATGATGGAGGAGGTTGAATTTGACCCTAGACTGAAAGTCCCATTTTCATGTCTTATAGTGGGACCCAGCAGCTGTGGGAAAAGTTATTTTGTAAAAACTGTACTGGAAAACTGTGAACGTGTGATGAATACTGTACCTCAGAAAATTGTGTGGATTTTTACTTCATTCCAGCCTATGTACGATGAACTGCAGAAAATGAATAAAAAGATTAAATTCATCGAAGGGCTGCTTGATTCTTTTGAGGAATTTGAAGATACTCTGGTTATCCTGGACGATATTTTTCAAGCCTCTGATCATCCTGAGGTGGTTAAAATTTTCACACAATACCGACATCATAAAAATATGTCGGTCATGATGTTGACT
>NW_024649014.1:0-487 GCF_008729295.1 Plectropomus leopardus
TATTTTCCGAGGACTACTGTAGAACTGTTATGATTTAGGACTATATAATTTTCAAATTTAAGGTTAAGATGCATTATGACTTAACTTTGGAAATGAAACCAATGCACAGGACCAGGAAATTAACAAAATCAAAATAGTAGCAGTAGTGCTGCTTGAGTCTAGAATCCACTCTTGCAATGGCATAACAGAGTAATAAAAAAAGCAAAAAAATAAAAGAAGAAATACAAATAAAAACTCCAAATACATGCCCTCACGTATACTCTTATATCTCTATATAGTGAAAATATGCACTCGGGTGCTTGTTATTGGATTTTATAAGACACATACAACCAATGAATGTAGATATGTTTTTCAAGAAATTCCACCGTATTGTCATTCTAGTACATGTGGCCAAAACTGCCTATGTTAACAAGTGACAAAGCCCTCTGTTTATTATTTGAATCATGATGACAAATCACATAGTGATTTCAACCCAATCACGATGTTT
>NW_024649015.1:0-258 GCF_008729295.1 Plectropomus leopardus
CCGGATTTAAAAATTATTTTTATGTCTTCAAAAAAACAAAAAAAAGTTATTTTAATACTCTGATGCATTTAGGGGCCTTTAAAAACAATTAAAATGGGTTAATTTTCTTTAAAAACAGGAGAAAAATTGGAAGGTGAACTACAAAAAAAAACCTCCAAAAGAAAAAAAAAAAAAAAAAAAAATAAATAGATATTAGCACAAAAAGGACTCAATTTATAATATCTTAATTACATAGTTAAATTATGTTACAGAAAACAA
>NW_024649016.1:0-335 GCF_008729295.1 Plectropomus leopardus
TCATTTGATTGCCAAAAACAAAAAAACAGAAAAACACCCGCCTCCCAAATTGAAAATTCAGCACCATGGACAGCACAATTCAAACAAGCAGGGAGAAAACAGCTGGTAAAAACATCAAGTGTCTCTTTCTATAACGTTTTTGACTAATATTGTTGAGCATTCTGTAAATGATTAAAAAAAAGAAAGAATTACCTCTCCAGATGTCCTCCTCCTGTCAGGGAGCACGAGTGTGTTCGCATGGCTGCCAGGGACTATAGTTGATCCTATACTCATTCTGGGTCCAACTAACATGTACCGTTTGTCTCCAGATCTGTACTGGATGCTGTGACACAGTG
>NW_024649017.1:0-1174 GCF_008729295.1 Plectropomus leopardus
TCTCTTCACCCGAGTGTCCAAGACATACGGCCGCAAGTCCAATGATATGACTACAAAGTCGATCATTGAATTGCGGCCTAGGGTGTCCTGATGCCAAGTGTGCATATGGACACCCTTATGCTTGAACATGGTGTTCGTTATGGACAATCTGTGGCGAGCACAGAAGTCCAATAACAAAACACCACGCGGGTTCAGATTGGGGGGGCCATTCCTCCCGATCACGCCCCTCCAGGTCTCACTGTCGTTGCCAACGTGGGCATTGAAGTCCCCCAGCAGAACGAGGGAGTCCCCAGAAGGAGCACTCTCCAGCACCCCCTATAACTTTGAATTCATTTCCGTCGTGGGATGAGCGTATTGAAGGAGTTTTTCTCTTGGTTGCTGCAAGTAGAAAAACTCTCACCCTCCCAGGGTGAGGGCAATGTTCAGAATTCTTAAAAGCAACTCAATAAACAGTAAATAACTGAATGTCCACACAAAATTTTGAATTTTGAGTTCAAACCTTTTAGTGAATCTTTTTCAAGCAAGCAATGAGCAGTTACAGAGCTCTGGATCAGAAATGCATCTCCCTAGCCAATAACATCAGTGAGTCAGCCTGCATTCTGACAACCTGTCTTTCCCTGATCCAGTATTTTATACTATTTACAATGAGGAAATGTGAATGAGGGTAGAATCATCTTCTGGTTGGTTCCCCTCGTCATCTGGCTCCCCATTCAGCGTGGCATTTTCTCTGGATTGGTCAACTTCGAGGACAGTCCCTTTTTAGGAGTTGTTTTTTCCTTTTCTGCATGACCTGTTGAACTCAGTCACAGAGACCAAACACCCACACTTTCTTTTTTTTTGTCTCATATACAAAAATATTTCCTCATTTTTGTCTCTGTTTACGGATGACCTTAACATGACACTCCTAAATGACCTATAAAGTAGCATTTCAATTCCTCTAACGGTAGTTTCAACATTCTCACTTCATAATTTTTGCAATTGCATAACAATTTTAACCTTGCTTGGACAGAGCCTTAAGGGCTCATGTCACATGAAACTTGTTCCCTATCCTAGCATTATAATCACACTTTAGTTAAAATAATTGTTCGGTTACAGAGATTTAGGTTACATACTTACATACTCCAACAGTATTCTGACCGTTTTGTGATCCTCATTAGATTTCCAGTTTTTGTTT
>NW_024649018.1:0-466 GCF_008729295.1 Plectropomus leopardus
TGTGATCTGTGATCAGTGATCAGTGTGATCTGTGATCAGTGATCAGTGTGATCTGTGTGATCTGTGTGATGTGTGATCAGTGTGATCAGTGATCAGTGTGATCAGTGATCAGTGTGATCTGTGATCAGTTATCAGTGTGATCAGTGATCAGTGTGATCAGTGATCAGTGTGATCTGTGATCAGTGTGATCTGTGATCAGTGTGATCTGTGATCAGTAATCAGTGTGATCAGTGATCAGTGTGATCTGTGATCAGTGTGATCAGTGTGATCAGTGTGATCTGTGATCAGTGATCAGTGTGATCAGTGATCAGTGTGATCTGTGATCAGTAATCAGTGTGATCAGTGATCAGTGTGATCTGTGATCTGTGATCAGTGTGATCTGTGATCAGTGATCAGTGTGATCTGTGATCAGTGTGATCTGTGATCTGTGATCAGTGATCAGTGATCAGTGATCAGTGTGATCAGT
>NW_024649019.1:0-386 GCF_008729295.1 Plectropomus leopardus
TTTTTTTTAGCAATATTTCTACGAGTATTCATTCGACGAGCTGCGGGAGCGGCCTCGTCAGGTTTGCCCGTACGCCGTCGTCTCTTTCCAGTTTAAAGGAAAAGACTCTTCACTTCCCAGCAAACCTCTGGCCCCCATCAGGTATGAAGATCTTATTCCAATCAACCATTTCGACTAATACCAAAAGATGTCGAGTAATTCAGTATAAAAATATCCAGAAACAGAGCAGTGGACTGGGTTTGGTCGTGTAGTTTGTCATCTGGATTATGGAGCTCTTGGAGGATAACACGGTGCCCCTTGTTATGCTTTTGTTGTTTATCAGACTGTATCGTCTTTTACGGCTAAATTTCCTACTCTAGCAGTAAATTATTGAATTTATTGAATTT
>NW_024649020.1:0-490 GCF_008729295.1 Plectropomus leopardus
CTCTTATTTGGGGAAGCCTCTGCACATATGGTGAGGCTTCCCCAAATAAGAGAATTTTTGAGGAGCTCCAGTCACAATCAAGTGACGACGCTCCAGCTCCTCAGTCAGTCTTTCAATAAGGAAAAACATATTTGAAAATGGTTAATGATTACATTTAATAACATTAACAGACATTACATTATATAATGTAATGTCTGCCCTATCAACTTTCGATGGTACTTTCTCGACAGAGGGCTCTGGAACGCCTCTGCTGCTCTGAGAAACTCTCTGCGGTGTACCAGGGGCACTAAACTCTCCGGTGTGCCACACTCTATGCGGTGTACCAGGGGCACAAAACTCTCTGCAGTGTACCAGGGGTACGAGACGGTGTCTCAGGGACAGAGACAAAGTCAGTAAAATGGCCAAAAACAGCATAATATTGCACGTTGACAGGGTTGTCAACTCCGCAGATGCACTGCTCCATAATGACATACCCATAGACTGTTAGCTG
>NW_024649021.1:0-446 GCF_008729295.1 Plectropomus leopardus
GCAAGACGACTTGCGAAAACTTTAGTGTTGGGAGGAAGAGACGAGAAACCCTGAGGGACTGTTTGGGGCATTTTACGGTGCATTTTTGATAATTTCGGCTGTGTTCATGCATTTGGCATAAAGTTTGGCAAGATTATGTATTGCATTGCATTGTATTATTTCTGGGTGTCATTCTGAGCTTTTGCCTTGCCTTTGGTCATTATTGTTTGTTGTTTTTTTTTCCCGATTTTGCATATGGTGTTAAAAGTGCAATTTCCACTACTGACAGAATCAATGTTGCTGCTAATCATTGACATATCCCAAGCTGTGATGATCAAAAAAATGATAATTTACTTAGCATGTAGTATATTTCAGTATATTTCATCTAAAAATGTAGTGGCATCATGATAAAAACCTGGAATTTAAAGAGTAAATATTCTGAAATTCATGATTAGGACTGAGCAATA
>NW_024649022.1:0-299 GCF_008729295.1 Plectropomus leopardus
TAATCTGCAGTCAAATGCTCTATCACTGAGCTATACCCCCACCAGCATTAAGAGAATCTGCCACCAAATATGTGTTGAGGAAAAATTACAGTTAACTGAAACTCAAGAGCTTTTGTTGTTGCATGTCATAGCTCCACTCGAGCTTGTCGCTATTTAAGAGCATTTACATTAAGGAATCTGTGATCCACCACTGGCTAAACTGTTTACATTGATTACCAGCCTATAAAGCCAAACACAGTGATAGTTTTTGTTCTCTCATGCTGGAGTTTAAGGTTCAAGTCTGTCTGTAGTTGTCTGTT
>NW_024649023.1:0-276 GCF_008729295.1 Plectropomus leopardus
GGTCAGTCCCTGGAAGTCAGAGGTAGCACCGGGGAATGTTCAGCCTTTCTCCCGGGAGCGAGTGCACTGTCTGGGGCTTGCGCGTGAGGGACTGGGCCCCTGGAGGTCAGTCCCTGGAAGTCAGAGGTAGCACCGGGGAATGTTCAGCCTTGCTCCCGGGAGCGAGTGCACTGTCTGGGGCTTGCGCGTGAGGGACTGGGCCCCTGGAGGTCAGTCCCTGGAAGTCAGAGGTAGCACCGGGGAATGTTCAGCCTTGCTCCCGGGAGCAAGGCTGAA
>NW_024649024.1:0-343 GCF_008729295.1 Plectropomus leopardus
GGCCATGTCCAATATGTTTCCGGTACTGTTTTTGGATTATTTTTTTTAATGGTAGATGTCATTATTTTATTTCATATGGGCAATACACCAGCAGCACTGACACCTGCAATGAACAGTATTTATGAGTTTATACAACAATTTATAGCATTTAAGCTACCAATATACTTGTGCATTGTAGCGATTAATTAAGGGACCATTGACAATACCACAGTTCATTACCTCTTTCAGTAATTGAGTTGAATGGTGCCCATAAATGAATGACACAAACATGTCATAAATGCATTACAAAATCCTAATGGCCCGTACGGGGATCGAACCCGCGACCTTGGCGTTATTAGCACCA
>NW_024649025.1:0-338 GCF_008729295.1 Plectropomus leopardus
GTGTTTTTTGAAGCAGGGCTGTGTGTAAAGTCTGCATTTCAGCAAGAGGAACATGTACCCTCTGACATGTATATTATGTTCCACCTCACGCTGTTTTCCCTTTCTTTGCTCTACATTTGAGTCTATCTGATTATATTTTTTCAGCTGAGTCATCAGTGGGTCAGACAGCCAGACAGACTGGGCTTTTGATCAGTCCAGCCGGAGATGTTCTGCACATAGAGTTTGCAAATGAAGATTGTTGTGGCTGTCTGACATGTTTTGTTGTAGCTTTAACTTTTTGTAACTGTTTGTGTCAGGTCCTGACATTTCCAATCGTGGATGGTTTGAGGGCTGAACAC
>NW_024649026.1:0-330 GCF_008729295.1 Plectropomus leopardus
CCACGTCTGGTAATGTTACATCTACAATACTGAATGGAGTGTTGAGGGTTTTCAGTTTAAAATGTTAAATTATTATCAACTCACACCTGACTTTTGATTGGCTTCATCCATATTATGTGATATGGATCGGGGATAACCATGCCCAAATCAACACAGCTTTAGGAAACTGTTTTTTTTTTTTTTAAATTTTCATTATGCATGTAAAATTCTAAATAACAAATTTATGAAATTTTTTGTGTTTTGGTTCCCAGAGGCTTTAGAAGTAAAAACATCTGAGAATGTAGATGTGGAAACATCATGTGTTCAATTTTTTCTGTAGAAAATTTAGTG
>NW_024649027.1:0-638 GCF_008729295.1 Plectropomus leopardus
CCTGAACGACCTGAACATGAACAACGACCTGAACAACAACCTGAACAACGACCTGAACGACCTGAACAACGACCTGAACAATGACCTGAACGACCTGAAGAACAACCTGAACATGAACAACGACTTGACCAACGACTTGAACAACATGAACAATGACCTGAAGAACCTGACCAACGACCTGAACAACGACCTGAACATGAACAACGACCTGAACAACATGAACCACGACCTGAACAACCTGAACAACGACCTGAACAATCTGACCAACAACCTGAACAATGATCTGAACAATCTGACCAATGACCTGACCAACGACCTGAACATGAACAAAGACCTGAACAACATGAACAACGACCTGAACAATGACCTGAACAACGACCTGAACAACGACCTGAACAACATGAACAACGACCTGACCAACGACCTGAACATGAACAACGACCTGAACAACGACCTGAACATGAACAACGACCTGAATAACGACCTGAACAACGACCTGACCAACGACCTGAACAATGACCTGAACAACAACCTGAACGACCTGAACAACGACCTGAACATGAACAACGACCTGAACATGAACAACGACCAGAACAACGACCTGACCAACAACCTGAACATGAACAACAACCTGAACA
>NW_024649028.1:0-1700 GCF_008729295.1 Plectropomus leopardus
TCACACACACACACACACACACACACACACACACACACACACACACACACAGGCACGCTGACTGAGACACAGGGTTTACAGGAGTGAGGCTTTTCACACACAAACACACACGCACGCTAAACTAACATGATATAAAAGCAGATAGGCAAACAAATTTTCACACTAAGAAACACAAGCACGCACACACGCACTTATGCACGCACACACGCAGACATCCTCCCTAATCAGCTCAGTGGTGTAGCATTTGGATAAGAAGCCCTCCTAAGACTCCTCGACAATGGTGAGACAGGAGAGCTTACATTGTATTAAACCAGACAAACTGTACACAAGCATCCTTCAAACTAAGCACCACTGCAAACCTGCTGTCTGAGGAACACACCGGCACAGAGAAACCAAAACCCAACGGGGCTACGAGCCAACAAAACACCAGCATGATTTTCCATCAAGTCAAGCCAAAAAGGTTTGTCACAATGTAATCTGCAGCAAGCCAACGAAATACAACTTTAAATGTAAAACAAGGACAGCAGAAAGCTGTTGTTGTTTAAAATATCCAAGTCATGACAATCTAGTTGTTACAATGTGCAGACACGTAGATACCAAATATCAATTACCACATAAAGACTGAACACAAAAGATGTCCCGTGTCACAAGATTATTAGCGTGTCCTGAATTCATACAACATACTTATTCTTAAGTATGAACTACTGCAGGGATACTAAACTTTCTTTGCTTGGGGGCCCCTAATACAAAATGACAGGAGGCCAGGGGCCAGTCTCTCTCTCTCTCTCTCTCAAACACATACATACACACACACACACACACACACACACACACACACACACACACACACACAAAGTTTTTATGCTTACATGAGGTGGTGTCTCAGGTGATTTGAAAAAGCCATCTTTCAACAAAACTGCAATGGAAACCCTGTTATTGGCTTTTCTAGGTCACATGGTGCTATGGTTATGTGCTTGTCAGTAGGAACTGGCTCCCTCATGATGCAGCAGGAGCTATAAGAGGTGTTATTGCATCACATAACTCTTCAAAAGTTGAGCGGATCATCTGGAAGTTTTGAATCCACAATTCCTCTGTGAAACTATCACCTCCCAGAAATCCCTCATACATGGCCACTCCCACATATAAGGGAATTGTCTTCCATTATGGCTCCATAACACGCCTAAGCGGCCTTAGATTGGAAAAAATGACGGCGAGTGTGGTGGCTGCTATAGAAATAAAACTGCTAATGTTTTGCTTCCTATCTTATTTTCATTTTAAAAAAATATCGCTTCAGTTCTGTGCAAATCTGTAATGGAAACCTGCCTAGTGTTGTGTTACACATCATGCCTCTTTAGCTTCCAGTGTTGTTTGGTTCAGCATAGAAAAGCTTAGCCGGCATACTGGCAAATCTTCACTGCAGAACTGCTGAATCTCTGATTACAAAGTGCCAGAGAGAGAGAGACAGAAGCAGAGACAGAAGCAGAGAGAGAGACAGCCAGAGAGACAGAAGCAGAGAGACAGAAGAAGAGAGACAGAAGCAGAGACAGAAGCAGAGAGAGACAGCCAGAGAGACAGAAGCAGAGAGACAGAAGAAGAGAGACAGAAGCAGAGACAGAAGCAGAGAGAGAGACAGCCAGAGAGACAGAAGCAGAGAGACAGAAGAAGAGAGACAGAAGCAGAGAGAGAGACAGCCAGAGAGA
>NW_024649029.1:0-567 GCF_008729295.1 Plectropomus leopardus
ATTGATTACCAAAGGTTTTTTTGGCATAACACCTTGCATGGACGGAGACACGTTGGAGCTTTTAAGGTTATGAAACGGATAATTCGTCATAGAACAGTGTAATCTGCATGTCGTACAGTTACATGTTTCAAATAATTGAAATAAAAGTACACAAGTCTAAGATAAAGTAAATTTACTAATCTACTTAAAGATTGCGAAAGCTAAACTGTTATAGGTTAGACCAAATTAACTTGTCACCAGTGGGTGCTGAACCACCCCCACTTGTAAACAAATCAACCCAAGAAACTTTAGAACAATTTCAGACAGCAGATGAAGAAGTATCAAAGAAATGCCAGACTCTCACAATATCTGCTACAATTAACCTTACAGAATAAGAATAAAACTTCCTCTGTTTTGCTAACAAACAAATATAGAAGTCTGCTTTTCTTAGGACTGTATTGGGATGCTGCTATGTCCTTCAAGTCCCATGGGACATCTGTGTGGTTTGATCTGATTGGAATAAACCCATTTAAGACTCGATTTTCCCTGTTCTTGTAATTTTTGTGAGCTTCAGTCACATACTTTTCA
>NW_024649030.1:0-575 GCF_008729295.1 Plectropomus leopardus
GACAGGGACAAGGGACAGGGACAGGGGACAGGGGACAGGGATAGGGGCCAACATCTGACCTCAGACACGGTGCAGGGGGGCCCCCTAAAGCGACTGACTCTGAATAGTTTTTGTCCTTTGAGTGGCTATAAGGTGTCAGAGACATAAACAGCATCAACAAAATAAAATTTTAGGCAAAAATGAGAATTTAGAATTTGGAATTCAACAAACTCAAAACTTTGTTTTAATAACCTTAAAAAAGTTTAATCAAAACTGAAACTTTCAACATCAAACACAGAAAGTTCAGAAAGTTCTTTTTCTTTATAAAGTTCAGTGAAATTTAGATAAAAAAGGAATCAATAAAAATGAGGGCAGTCAAAAACAACAACACGTTTACAATAAAGGAGCTGCACGACTTCATGAATGAGTGAATTTATGCTTGGAAATGTAAATAAAAATGTATTTTTTTACACGTTATTTATAACAGTTTTACATTAAAGCAAAACTACAGAATAAATCATATTTAAATAATGACGAGAAGGGCGGTGTCCAGATAAATAATCAATAAATAAATAAACAGCTACCATAACGATGCC
>NW_024649031.1:0-227 GCF_008729295.1 Plectropomus leopardus
TACAGCAGGAACCGACTGCAGCTGCTGAAGAGGAAGAGACTCTGACACAGACCACTGAACACAGAGCTGACTGTAACCTCAGCAAGCACACACTACATACTCACACGAAAAATTTAATTAAAGACACCAAATCATGTTCTTTTCACCTTTATTATCAGCTAAAGACACAAAGAGTTGGTAAAGACACTGTGATGAAGAAAACTGGTCCAATGAACACAAGAGTCAGT
>NW_024649032.1:0-324 GCF_008729295.1 Plectropomus leopardus
GTTGATTACAGCTGACATTTTTCTCATACTTTCTCTGAGCAGGTAAACTCTTACGTGTGAAACAGGCAACAAAAAAACACTTATCTTTGTCAGTTAGTGGAAAGGAGAGCCTACACGAAACTGAGACTAAATCACTAGGATTGACTGTGAAATGCTACCAAATAAACTTCTATTAATTAATATAAGATAAGATTTTTTTAAAATAAAACTATCAGTTTTATCAAACAGTCAGTACGTTTGGCACCAGCATCAATCCGGTGGCTGGGAGGTTTTTCTTTGCTCAGCGTTTCTTACCAAAACCCTGATATGCTTGTTTTTTGGCAA
>NW_024649033.1:0-267 GCF_008729295.1 Plectropomus leopardus
ATCTGTCTTTATTACATTCACACACAGTTTTATAGATATATTTTTATATTTACTTGGCCTTCAGTTGATGAAGTGGACAAAAATATGTAATTTCTCCTACACTGAAGAGGTGGAGTGACCAGCACCCATATGATTCTCAGATCCTAACTTTGAGTGTTGAACAGTGGAGACTGCTGCCACTGAGAAGTGAGTGACCTGCAGTGGGTGAGGGGTTTGATTCTCAGCCTGTGAAAATCTGTCAGGCCTTGATTCCCTGCAGTGCGGGGG
>NW_024649034.1:0-274 GCF_008729295.1 Plectropomus leopardus
TTCTCCGATTTTTTTTTCTCAACGGCATTTACTTAGGTTACTTTTACCATCAATATTTCAGTACATTTAATATCATATAATTACTTTTGATAAATAAGTATCATAAGCATCAGATACTTTTACGCAAGTAATATGCTGATTGTTGGCTTGAACTTGTAGCAAAACCAGACGAGTTACATTACTAACTACATTAATTTGACCATTAGTCTAAATTTTATCCAGAAATACCAAATAAATATCTTTCATTTCCTTTACTAGAACCAGGATTTGACAT
>NW_024649035.1:0-700 GCF_008729295.1 Plectropomus leopardus
ACAAACTAGTTTGCACAACATGATTCTGAACATGTCTGAGGGCAAAAGTGTTGAGGTGTTCTGAATGGCCACATGACTCCTGTCAGATAGTCTCTCCTCCAACACATGCTGCGTTCTGTTCACGCAATAGATGGAAGAAGTTGTGTGAAAAACAAAAAAAATGGTTTGAGAGAGAAGTTCAAACAACACCTTTTTTTCACATCCAGCCCATCACTGCACTGTAACGTGGCTCGACAGTTACTTTGTTTTAAGATTAAGATTATTTTTGGGGCTTTTTATTTCCTTTATTTGATAAGAAAGCTATAGCACAGAAGAAGGAGAGGCGGGGGATGACATGCATCTATTCATAAGTATTTAAACCTTTGAACTAACTGAGCTAATTGCTTGGATTTTCTTTCAAAATCATGAAGAAAATGGCAAGAAATGTCCTGCAAGTTGCTCGAAATCAGTAGATTTAGAAAAAGATTTTTTTAAAGATAGGAATAAAATGTCTATATTTCTGGTCATCAAAATTATTTATTGAAATTTTTAAGTGCTTTTTTCAGTTCATTTTCTTGATTTCTTTTTACTTTCCCCTTGTTTGTTTATTTTGTTTGAGCTGCTTATTCTGTGCTAATTATCACGTCATTTTTTGGACTTCTTAGTAACTTTGTTTATTTTTGGGTTGCGTTTTCTTTTCTTTCTTTCCTTTTTTGAAAAT
>NW_024649036.1:0-460 GCF_008729295.1 Plectropomus leopardus
TAAAGCAGTGATTTCGAACTGGTCCAGCCACCAGGACCACGTTTCTCCTTAGTCTTTACTTCAATGTCCACATAAGGGAAATTACCGCATATTCAATTTTATTTGACAAAAAAGGTAAATAACACATGGGCTTAAAACAGATATGAAAGATATTGCAAGAATAAAGAGCAACTAGTTAAAACCGGGTATGTTTCTAGGATTTGAGGACATCAGAGATTTAGCCCAGACCTCTTTAAGAAAAGAAAAATTGCCAAAAACTTTAAAAGAAAAAAACAAAATAAACAAAGTATTTTTCAAGAGAACATGCCTTCCAAACCTGCTGTCCCATAAGTGTTTTGCAAGTCACAGAAAGTCTCAAGTCTTTGTCCAAGTTAGCTCTTAAGTCAAGACAGGTAGGTCTCAAGTTGTGTTCCAACTTGAGACCAATAAGTCCTAAGTCAGGCCCAAATCATAACCTGTT
>NW_024649037.1:0-458 GCF_008729295.1 Plectropomus leopardus
AAAAAAACCTGTGTGGTACGTGTCTACCCAGTAACTTTCCACTTCCAGTCAGTAACTTTCCACTGCAGCAGAGGCTGTTGTTGATGGCATCTTTGCTGACTGAGAGCTGCTGTCTTCACTTGTTGTGGTGCCTTTACTGGAGAATGTGAAGTCTGCTTTGCATACAATGACCTGCTGTGACAATTTGTGTCCTTGCTTCAGGTCATCTGCTTTGAGGCAAAAGGTTTTACTGTCATTTTTTTTCTAGAAAGCCTCTTGAGCTGTTTTTTATCATAGCTTACATTTAAATTTCCAGTAGAGAACTAAATAGCAGTACATGCAAATGAAAACGGGTGCAATTTCTAAAATAAATCTTAAATTGCAAATAATTGCAACTGTAAAGATAACTACTAAATATATCACAGACTATGTTACTTATAGTTATCTCACAAATTATTTTGCAGGCATGGCATTGCAGC
>NW_024649038.1:0-264 GCF_008729295.1 Plectropomus leopardus
AGTTTACCTCAAACTGAACTCAACATTATTCTAAAAGTCTTTCTCCTGCAGTATTTATGCTTCCAAAGTGGTGACGGTTTTATAGCAGAGAAGCTGTTTGTTGTAACAGGACAGTAATGGAACATGCATTAGTGATAACTTCTCAGAGAAAGACAAAAATAACTTTTGAAATATTTAAAAAACTTTTTTAAAAAATGAAGATTTCAATGTAGAAGTCAACATTCAAAACATAAAATGTCTTAATTAAAGCTTGTATCTGATGCC
>NW_024649039.1:0-2021 GCF_008729295.1 Plectropomus leopardus
AAAAAAAAAAAAAAAAAAAAAAAAAAAAAAAAAAAAAAAAAACTTCCCTCTGTAGTAAGTGACTAAAACACATATAGGGGAAATGCAGTGGAGTAAAAGTGAAAGTTGACATACCTACAAAAACATAAGTTAAGTATTATTACTTCATTACAGCACTTAAGTATTTTTTGGAAGTATTTGTACTTTACTTAAGTTTTTATTTTTCTGTCAACTTTCACTTTTACTCCACTGCATTTCCCCTATAAGTGTTTTAGTCACTTACTACAGAGGGGAGTAAGGGACAGATGGATGTATGAAAATAATGGAAGGGAATAAAAAACTGCGTTTTGTTCTTTAACCCTTTGACACCAACATTATTTTCCTTGCGGCTTTTAGATGCCTTTCATATATATTTTAACCTTTGAAACCTGAGAAAATTGGTATGATTTCTTTCAAAAACATGGGGAAAAGGGCAGTGAGCAACTTTGAAGGAAATGTGTCACAAATTGTAAGAAATTACTTTATTCAGATTTTTTAAATATGAGGGAAAATGTCAAGGGGAAAAAAAGGAAAAAAGCTAGGGCAAAACTATTTATGATTATCATAATAAACACGTAACAGAATTATTAGACATTATTTTATTTCATACTCATTTTCAGGCAATTCTCTCTTCTCAGGACAGTATCCCCTCATCCCCAGTGGAAATTAATTACACACATGAATACGGGCGAGCAGCTTGTTCCATTTAGCATTTAGCTGGCAACATAAATATTATCCATCTGTTATGTGCATCTATATGTGTACACCCTGGACAGGTCACTTGGCTATCACAGGGCTGACACAGAGAGATATACAACCATTCAGACTCACATTCACACCTCAAAGAGAAATAAATCAGCTATTTGCTTGGGGATGACATAATTTTGATCTGCTTCTCCTAGAGAAAAAATGGTTCAAGAAATTAGTAGATTTAGATTTAGTAGATAGTTATTTAAACATTTCTTGGGAAAAAATATCTAGGGAAAAAAAGAAAAAAGCTAGGGAAAAATAATATGTATAATTTTCATGGTCACATATTTGGAAAAAAAATTAAACTATCTTTTTTGCTCCTTTTTATTTATTATTATTGTTATTATTATTATTATTATCAGTATTTTTTTTTTTTAAATTATTTTCAGGTAATTTTCCTATACTTATTTTGAATATTTTGGGGTCATTCTTTCCATGCTTTTGAAAGAACCACTTTGTTATTTGTCATTTGTCTCTTATTTAACTTGTCTCGCTATTTCACGATCTCAAGAAATGTATACTGCAGTCTCAGTACAGCAGAGGAAAAAAATGTATGAATATATGGCTGCTTAGGGCTTCCGTACTAAAGGTTAAATCAGTAACTTTCTATTTCAGTCTACTCAGAGAGTAATGACATTTGTTACCATCTGTGGAGCATACTATTGATCATGTGTGTCAAGTTAGGCTGTTGGTCATAAAGGCCATGACAAATCAATTTCATGACAAGTGAACGTACACCGAGGAAAGGCTTGATGAGGAGCATCAGTCAGTCACTCCATCTGTCTGTCCTGCTGCAAAAACACATAGGAGGAATCAAGTTTCCTGCAAAAACATCCCATCAGCCCTACATGTGTTTTTACTGTGGGCCATTGTCCCTGAGCAGACAAAGAGCAGATGAGATGGAACTTAATGATCCCAGTGGGACACCTCAGCAGCTAATAGGAACACAAAGAATATTAGTATTGACATGAATCAACCCGAGGCAGCATGGAAAATATGAACTGGTGTAACATACACCTATAATACTCTCGTCAGTCTCTCAAAACACTTTATGGTTTCTAATTTCTCTTAAAAACATGTCTAAAAAGGCAATGAACAAGTTGGCAAGAGATGTTAAAGTCAATAATAATTATAAAAATGACCGCAAAACTGTTATTATTATTATTATTATTGTTTTTAACATTCCTTGCTGCCTCGTGCATTGCCTTTTTAGACAGGATTTTCAGAGCAATTAGAAAGCATAAAGAGTTTTG
>NW_024649040.1:0-385 GCF_008729295.1 Plectropomus leopardus
GTTCGTACACAGCGTTCAGCTCCTTGTTGAGATTCGGCTGCCGGTCGTTTTGGATTTGCGAAGCGGCAGATATCCAGAGCGCAGAGACCTTTACGAGCATCTGCGGAGAACCGTAATCCCAACGCAGCTTGAGTTTTTATGTTAGAGTTTCACCAAAATATTAATAATATGAGATTGAGAAAAAAAGGGGTTAAAAGTAGCAGATAGCGAGAAAACTTTGTATTTCTCTACAACACTGTAAGGAGGATGGGAACTTAAAAAAGGAAAAAATTAAGCTGCTAAGTTTCTTTTTATGTTTTGAATTTTTTAAACTTTTTATTTCTTGTCTGTGTTTTTTTTATATTGGTTAACACGGACATACACTCATATACACACGGCTCCTACA
>NW_024649041.1:0-208 GCF_008729295.1 Plectropomus leopardus
GGATGTAAACAGATCCTCCGACGTCCACTATGTAACCGTCCATGATGGCTGATGTGTTTGTTTGTGTCTTTTCCACCTTTTAACCTGGACTGGAGGTTTTAGATTTTGTTATTATAATCACACTGTAATTGTATTCAGTTCTATTTTTTCATACTGAACTTACTATTTGTTTTTTTATACCATATATTATTATTGTTTTTGATACTCA
>NW_024649042.1:0-427 GCF_008729295.1 Plectropomus leopardus
AAAAATCTCAAATTTTGACATTTCCAAAAAATTGCTAAAAACCACTTCTTATAGCTCATAGATCCACGCCAATGCATATCATGTTGAAAAAACGGTCCAAAAACGCCTAAAAACACATAATATAGCACATTTTAAAAATGGCTAAAAAAACGCATAGTATAGCCTTGGTAAAAATTGCAAATTTTGACATTTTCAAAAAATGGCTAAAAACTACTTATTATAGCTCATAGAGACACGCATATGCATAGCATGTTGAAAAAAGGGTCCAAAAACCCCTAAAAAGTCATAATATAGCACGTTGAAAAAATGGCCAAAAAACGCATAGTATAGCCTTGGTAAAAATCGCAAATTTTGACATTTTCAAAAAATGGCTAAAAACTACTTATTATAGCTCATAGAGACGCGCATATGCATAGCATGTTGAAAA
>NW_024649043.1:0-382 GCF_008729295.1 Plectropomus leopardus
AATTAGTCAAAAGTTACAAGGAAATGGACTGAAAATAAGCTTGTTTGTTTTTTAAAAAGGCAAAAAGAACAAACAAAAAATAAACAAGAAAATGCAGAAAAAAAATTGCAAAAAAAATGCTGTCACATAATTTGGAATATAAAAATATAACAATAATTATTCTTTATAATTAAAAAATATTTTTAATGATCCCTCCACAGGTAACTCTCAAGTCATTTCTTTCTTTTGTAAACATTTTTTTTAATGTATTTTTCAATTTTTTAAAATTTATTTTGAAATTTTTGGACATTTCTTGCCGAGTCGCTCATTGCCATTTCCCCCTTATGCTTTCAAAAGAAATCACACCAATTTTCTCAGACTCAGTTTAAAAGCTTGTAAATGG
>NW_024649044.1:0-282 GCF_008729295.1 Plectropomus leopardus
TGTTAAAATATGTCAATATGGACTTGATTATGTAACATTTCATAGCAAGCTAAATGGTAACTTTTTATTTTTTTATTTATTTTTTGGGGGCTTCCACCCCTGGGCCAAAGGGGCGAAGGAGGCGGATCATGGACTGACAAGATAGATTTGTTAAGTCATAAAGCTGGTAAGTGGGCCATGTAGCTGTTTCAGCCCCAAACACACCTACTCACTTGGAACGCTCAGAGGTCAGAAATTGGAAATTTCAACCTCTAACTTTGCCAAGAAAACCCTGATGATTTA
>NW_024649045.1:0-911 GCF_008729295.1 Plectropomus leopardus
ATAAAGAATTAGAAGCTGTTAAAATATGTAAAAACGGTTTGCAGCAAATGTTTCCTTCAATTCAGGCAATCCAGGTTTTCAGGTTTTATCTCAGACCAATGGCAGAATTGAGTTGCTGCTTGCAGCACTGAAAGATAAAACCACACCTTATTTTATTTATTTTATTTTTTTACCAAATGATTTTTGAACAGGGCACAATTTCTGAACCTGGAAGTGTTACATTCTCACTCCACAGAACTTATAAGTCAGAGGTGAAAACGCCAGAGTTTTTTTTCCGTAATATGTTTACATGCAAACCATTATTTCAGTATTATTCTGAATATGACAATATATGTAATATCCTTGTCTGCAGAGTGACTGTTTGTCGAAGTAGAAACATCAGAGTCTGACTTTTATGCTCTCACACATGACTGTTAGCATGCCAGCGTTCAGTGAGTTTCATCACAAACTGAAAGTGACCTGCTCTCAGCCTCATGATCACATGACAAAGACTCACGTTACTGACATGTGTTCATCGTCAAGGCGACATCATGTGAAAACTAACCGTCCTGAAGTCGGATTATATCAATTATACAAACCTTTAAGAGCGGGTAGATCTGTTGTAATCCCACAGGAAGCTGAAATAAATTTTTATTACGATGTGATCTGCAGACAAACATCAGAGAGACACTCTGAAGTTAATGTGTCTTTAAATATACAGTTAGATCAATAATGAATATTCAATCTTTATTATTTATAAAAACTATTGAATGGATTGTCACAAAACTTGGCCCACACACTTATCTTTCCCTTTAGGATGAACGGTAATAACTTTAATTTTGTTGAAGTTCTGAAGTATGACAACTTTGAGAAGATTATTTGAAACAGGAAAACAGAGAAAAGGATGCATAGTCTGGAATTTATTTAGATGT
>NW_024649046.1:0-241 GCF_008729295.1 Plectropomus leopardus
ACTTTGTTGTTTTCCCTGAACATAAACCTGTCAGAGCCATCAAGGAGCAGTTCCACGGGATTGCAGGTGAATGATGTAGAGATCTGTTAAATTAATTTTGAATCATATCTCGTTAATGACATTGTGCTGCAACCTCAGACTGGGATTAGTAATTTTAATTTCTTTTAGGATTTCCCAGTGTGATTGGCTGCATCGATGGCACACACATCCCAATCCCCATCCCCATCCCCATCCCCACGTG
>NW_024649047.1:0-426 GCF_008729295.1 Plectropomus leopardus
AGCACACCATGTGGACACAACTTCTGCAAAAACTGCATCACTGAATACTGGAATACTAATTACCAGTACCTGTGTCCAATGTGTAAAAAGGTTTTCAACAGTAGACCTGAGCTGCAGGTCAACACTTTCATCTCAGAGATGGTCGCTCAGTTCAGACAGTCAGCTCAACAGAAATCCAGCAGCAGCAGCTCAGAGCAACAAGAGTCCAAACCAGGAGAAGTTCCCTGTGACGTCTGCACTGGAGCCAAACTGAAGGCCCTGAAGTCCTGCCTGGTGTGTCTGACCTCCTACTGTGAGACTCACCTGGAGCCTCATCTGACAGTGCCAGGACTGAAAAGACACCAGCTGATCGACCCTGTGGAGAAACTGGAGGACAGGATATGTACGAAGCATAATAAACCTCTCGAGCTGTTCTGTAAGACCGAC
>NW_024649048.1:0-206 GCF_008729295.1 Plectropomus leopardus
AAGGGCGATGAAAAGACTTTGAAAAACTGAGAAATGAAAATCATCTTGAAAAATCAGATTTTTATAGATACCTCCAGATACACAGTGGTTTTGAACATAACATTAAAAATAAGACAGACTTTGATGATCCAGATTTTGTGGAATGCATGGATAGATGACCTTTTTATGTTTTATGTTACCATATTCTTATTATTTTTATTATTATT
>NW_024649049.1:0-233 GCF_008729295.1 Plectropomus leopardus
AAACCCCAGTATTTAAAATGGGAATTAAAGTGGAGAATTGCATGCCTACTCCGTACAATTTCAGGGTGTTTTTCCCAATAATCCAGGGATGTTGTACTAACCAAGATAAGCAGTGTGTGCTACTTGTTAAACCCAGGATGGGGGAATAAGCCACGTTTCAGTCAGTCTAAATCAGATACAGCATCGTGGATATGAGAAGTTAGCAACCCCTTAGCTCAATGTGTCATGTGCTA
>NW_024649050.1:0-1222 GCF_008729295.1 Plectropomus leopardus
ACTTCAAAACAGCTTAAAATAGTGTGCCAAGACACGCCATAGCATAATGTCTTGCAAAAATGGCCAAAAACACCATGAAATAGCATGTTCAAAAAATGACCGAAAAGGCAAGGCTATAGTAAGGCGAAAAATGTCCAAAAATGACATGTCCCCAAAACAGCTGAAAACACCTCAAAACAGCTTAAAATAGCGTGCCCAGACACACCATAGCATAATATCTTGCAGAAATTGCCAAAAACACCATGAAATAGCAGGTTGAAAAAATGACCGAAAAGGCAAGGCTATAGTAAGGCGAAAAAAGTCCAAAAATGACATGTCCCCAAAACAGTTGAAAACACCTCAAAACAGCATATAATAGCATGCAAAGGTGTGCCATAGCATAAAATCTTGCAAAAATCCCAAAACCACCATAATAATGCATGTTGAAAAATTGACCAAAAAGGCAAGGCTATAGTATGACTAAAAAAGTCCAAAAATGACATGTCCCAAAAACAGCTGAAAACACCTCAAAACAGCTTAAAATAGTGGGCCAAGATACGCCATAGCATAATATCTTGCAAAAATGGCCAAAAACACCATGAAATAGCACGTTGAAAAAATGAGCGAAAAGGCAAGGCTATAGTAAGGCGAAAGATGTTCAAAAATGACATGTCACCAAAACAGCTGGAAACACCTCAAAACACCTTAAAATAGTGGGGCAAGACACACCATAGCATAATATCTTGCTAAAATGGCCAAAAACACCATGAAATAGCATGTTCAAAAAATGAGCGAAAAGGCAAGGCTATAGTAAGGCGAAAAATGTCCAAAAATGACATGTCCCCAAAACAGCTGAAAACACCTCAAAACAGCTTAAAATAGCATGCCAAGATACGCCATAGCATAATATCTTGCAAAAATGGCCAAAAACACCATGAAATAGCAAGTTGAAAAAATGAGCGAAAAGGCAAGGCTATAGTAAGGCGAAAAAAGTCCAAAAATGACATGTCCCCAAAACAGTTGAAAACACCTCAAAACAGCTTAAAATAGCATGCCAAGGTACGCCAGAGCATAATATCTTGCAAAAATGGCCAAAAACACCATGAAATAGAAAGTTGAAAAAATGACCGAAAAGGCAAGGCTATAGTATGGCGAAAAAAGTCCAAAAATGACATGTCCCAAAAACAGCTGAAAACACTTCAAAACAGCTTAAAATAGTGTGCCAAGACACGCCATAGCATAA
>NW_024649051.1:0-379 GCF_008729295.1 Plectropomus leopardus
CATTGTCCCTGACTGTTGACCAGGTCAGGAATCAGCTGAGAGCCCTCTACTTCCTCAGGCAAGGCAGCAGGCCCTGGTGTCAGGCCTGGGGTGCTCAAAGCCTGTGCCCCCCAGCTGTGTGGAGTTCTACATCGACTCTACACCCTGAGTCTCAGCCTCCAGAGGGTCCCTGTGACATGGAAGACATCATGCCTGGTTCCGGTCCCGAAGACTCCCCATCCCAGGAGCAATAAGGACTACAGACCAGTGGCTCTAACGTCACACGTTATGAAGACCCTGGAGCGCCTGATTCTGGATCAGCTTCGGCCCATGGTCACCGCATCCCTGGACCCCCTCCAGTTCGCCTACCAGCCCCACCTGGGAGTAGATGATGCCATCA
>NW_024649052.1:0-378 GCF_008729295.1 Plectropomus leopardus
TTTTGTATTATAATCACTGTTGTTATTGAGGTAAAAAACAAAACAAACAAAAAAACAAACAAACAAAAAAAAAAATGCACTGTTGTGGGCGTGGCTTACGGAACGCGTCATGCCGTTTATGTCAGTACAAACGTCGTGGACCATGGGGGCGGGGCTTGTGGAACACTCACAGGTGCTTAGCTCATAAAGACATTCTGCCTTTGTGTCGTCATGTGTGTCATCACAGAAAGTTCTCGTTTGGATTACCTGCCCCTGAATCTGTCAGTAGGTGCTTTGGCAGGAGACAGGTAGGTTTAAAGATTTTAGGAGTTTTCGGTTCCGGCACAATTACAATGAAAACGCCATTGCCAGGGGCTGTAGAGATTGAGGAGGAAGAGG
>NW_024649054.1:0-418 GCF_008729295.1 Plectropomus leopardus
ATGTTAGACACCAAAATAAAGCTTAGATTGTGCTCTTTCCAACAGTATCAGACTTGTGTGTATATCTAGTAGTACTGCTGTGTAATTAGACAGTATGTGTAGTGTATTTCTGGCAAAGACCTTTCCATTTTGAAACCCACCTAATGTCTGACCTCCTTTAGAGGTCTGACTTACTTTAGAGAGCTCATAATGCTTTAAACCCAACATGTTAGACACCAAAATAAAGCTTAGACTGTGCTCTTTCCAACAGTCCCATCCCCCGATGAGCCACGTTCCTGTAACGACCCTGCTTTTGTTCTGGCCCTCACTCTTACCTGTGCCGACATTCCCCAAATGATACACAGGAGACAAATAATTGCATTAGCAACACCACACTTTACTAAGACAGACATATTTAAAAAGTACAGTCACAATATAT
>NW_024649055.1:0-242 GCF_008729295.1 Plectropomus leopardus
CAGCATTGGAGGAGCAGCCAGGTCCCAGCTCCTGCCCACAGAACCGCGTGTTCGTTCCCGATGAGTTCAGGTCGGAGGTTCTCCAGTGGGCCCACGCCTCGCGCCTCACCTGTCACCCGGGGACCACCCGCACCAGGGAGGTCCTACAGCGACGGTTTTGGTAACCCTAACCCTAACCCTAACCCCTAACCCTAACCCTAACCCCTAACCCTAACCCTAACCCCTAACCCTAACCCTACACC
>NW_024649056.1:0-209 GCF_008729295.1 Plectropomus leopardus
GGCGTTTAAGCACAACTCGCGGCTTCAAGCGCCGAAGCCTCGGCGCGTTTGTAATCGCCGTGCCGGTTTAACATTCCCCGCCCGCTCGGCGGCACGGCAGAGCAAACGAAGCACCGTGGAGCTTGGCCCCACGAGCGAACCAGTTGGACGGAGGGCCGCGACGCTTCGCGGCGCTTCACCTCCCCGTCAGCACGCGGCGGCGAGCCGCG
>NW_024649057.1:0-481 GCF_008729295.1 Plectropomus leopardus
GGAATCATCCGACCCTCCTCGTCTCCTGCCGGGGCCGGATTCTTCTTTGTGGGGAAGAAAGATGGATCACTCAGACCATGCATTGACTACAGAGGCCTGAATGACATTACGGTAAAGAACCGATATCCTCTTCTCCTCATCGCCTCTGCTTTCGAGCTATTGCAAGGTTCCACCGTATTCACGAAACTTGATCTCCGCAACGCCTACCACCTGGTCCGCATCCGAGAGGGGGATGAATGGAAGACGGCGTTTAATACCCCCACAGGACATTACGAGTATCTGGTGATGCCTTTTGGACTAACTAACGCTCCCGCCGTGTTTCAGGCCCTCATCAACGACGTGCTTAGAGACATGCTGAACAAATTCGTTTTCGTCTATCTTGACGATATTTTGATCTTCTCCCGATCCATGCCTGAACACATTCACCACGTACAGAGGGTTCTGCAGCGCCTTCTCGAAAACTCTCTGTTCGTGAAGGCTG
>NW_024649058.1:0-387 GCF_008729295.1 Plectropomus leopardus
TATTGACCCCCTTTTTAATTTAATGGTCTAATTCAATAGAGGTCCATTAAATTGTTGCCAATAGTCTCACAATTAGTGAAATGAAGATCACCTGAGTGGTGTGGGTGTGTTTCAAGTGATTGAGTTGTAAAACACCTGTGTCTGAAGGGTCCAGAGAGTGGTTGATCAGTATTCCTGGCTACCATTACACCATGAAGACAGAAGAACTCTCTAAGCAACTCAGGGAAAGGGTTATTGAGAAGTACAATTCCAAGGCACTGAACATCCCCCGGAGTTCAGTGAAATCAATTATCAAGAAATGGAAGGAATATGGCACTTGTGTGAATCTGCCTAGATCAGGCCGCCCTCGTAAACTGAGTGACCGTGCAAGTAGGAGACTAGTGAGAG
>NW_024649059.1:0-980 GCF_008729295.1 Plectropomus leopardus
TCTTCTACTGCTGTCAGGAAGGAAATTGAGGCGTCACTTCAAACCCTACTGGAGAAATATCCTGTCTCAATTCATGGGCCAAAACCAAAATGGGAACTTCTACCGGGTGTGTCCTGTTGGCGAAAGGTGTATGAGCGCTGGGAGAAGCGGCAGCTGAAACTGCAACAAGAATATGTTCGCTGTGAGTATTGTCTTTTGACATTATTTTCACGTAAACATAATTACATCATTCAAAGTCCTAAATTATTATCTTCGTGACTAACACAACTTCTTTTTTTGACAGCATTCTTCCCTTGGCGTCAGCCAACACATAAGCGGCTCGCAAAATGTGTAGCAAAGCAGGCATGGGTCGGTAAAGTCGGTAGCTGACGACTTCTTGACGGGTGGAGACTCTCTGGATCTGACAGTAACATCATGAACTGCCCAAAGATTCAGAGACTTGTGAAGAAACAGAAGTGGAAAGGACTTTGCATCCAACACTCTGAAGGGAAGGGCACAAGAGTTTTTTTAACAAAGCGCACATTTTGTACTGGTGAGGTGGTCTGTGATGATCATGGACGTGTTGTCACAGCCAGTGAGGGCCAAGAAGTGAGCAGCTGTGATTGCCACCCTGGACAGCAGACTCCAGGCCGGTTTATCAAGCGTTCAAAAAAGAAGGCCAATGTCATGCCCAAACATTTCAGGTTTGAAATGGATGTAGAGGAATGACATGTTACTCTTTTCCTTGCAATCAGGACGATTTCAGCACATCAAGAAGTGTTGCTTTCCGGTGGAGTCACCAAGAAATCTTTTGGAGGAGAGGGAGGAGGGCTCCCATAATCTGCCAGACATCAGCCTTCAGTCATTCTGTTACATGTCCCAGACCCGCTGAACTGTAATCGAATACTCTTAGCCAGCCCTGAAGGCCCCATCTTGACACGCAAAGACAATAAACCAGGACTTTTCCCTCTGCCTCTATGCAAAGTGGCCTGCTCTTCACC
>NW_024649060.1:0-200 GCF_008729295.1 Plectropomus leopardus
CGGACGGTGGCTGATTTTGCCATTGAATTCAGGACGAAGGCTCGACAAAGCGACTGGAACTCGGCAGCCCAATGTGACGCCTTCCTCAATGGCCTAGCCCCATATATAAAGGATGAACTGGTCTCATTCGATCTCCTTTTCTCTCTAGACGGGTTAATCGAACTCACCACACGATTAGACCGACGCATCCAGGCGAGGAG
>NW_024649061.1:0-1830 GCF_008729295.1 Plectropomus leopardus
TTATTATTATTCCTTGAAATGAATTTGCTTTTAGAGGGCTTTAATATGCGCGAAAACTCATGAAACTTTGCAACCTTGTCAAAACTGACCACAGGAAATGACATGAAAATCATGTGTTCTTCTATGATGTATATTTCCTACAGATTTCACGCGATTGACTTCAAATGTGGTTTCTAAGACCTTAAGACCTGTAACACAACAACTGATGTTTTCGTCAAACTATGTGGGCGTGGCTTGGTTTCCAACTTTGATGTTTCGCCATGACACAATGTTGTTACTCAGCCAAACATCATCCGATCTGGCCAAGTTTTGGGCAGATCGGATGATGCAGGTCCACGCCGCCAAACAGGAAGTTGTTGTAACTTCACTTTGCATCAACCGATTGGCCCCAAATTTTACAGGTGTGATCAAGGTGCGGCCCTGAACACATGAAATTGTCAATTAATTAATTAATAATTAATTAATTAATTAATTAATATTAATTAAAATAATCAATAATTACAGCGCCTCCAACTGGAACAAAGGAGGTAATCCTCTTAACACAACTATACTTTGATTTACATGACCTTTACATGGTTTGGTGTACAAATTATGTCGACCAAGATGACTTACATTTTGTGTGGTCTCTAGCTCCACCTTGTGGCCACAGGAAGTATTACCCCACATGAAGTTGGTAACTGAAGAATTGAAACTCTCTGCCTGCTTGTTCCGACTTTCACTGAAATGAAAGATAATGTGACATCAAAAGCTTTTCAATTTCTGACTCATCATACCATGTGGGTGTGGCTACGTTTTCAGCTTTGATGTTTCGGCTTGAAACAGGAAGTTGTAGTAACTGAGTTAGACATTGTCCAGTCTGCTCCAGAGTTCTCATGCTTGATGAGAGTCCCGACCTGATCACATCTGCTTGGCTCATTTGACTTACCGGCATACTGTTACCTAATGGAAACAGGAAATCACATGATTTATATTTTTAAGGTGCATCCCCTTACAGATTGACCACATTCAGCTCAAACTTGGTAATAAAGCTCCTTAAAACCTCCATGATGCCTCCTTGTGAAGATCATATGTTTTTAATGAACGCCGTTGCCGTGGCATTTGCAATATTCGCCACCAAACAGGACGTTGCTCTAACATCAGTTTGCATTAACTAATTAGCTCAAAATTTTTTTACAGGTGCAATCACATTGCAGCCCTGAACACATCAACATGTCAGTTAACCATGATACTCAGTGCGCCACCTACTAGCAACAGGAAGAATACCTTGTAACACAATTATCGTTTGATTTACATGGAATTCACATGCTTTGGTCTACAAATGATGTAGACTAGGATGACTTAGATTTTGCGGTCTCCAGTGCCACCTAGTGGTCAAAGGATAATACTACACTGTGTGAAATCTCTCACTCAGTGGTCCAAACTCTCTGCATGCATTTTCCGACTTTCACTAAAATGAAAGATCATGGGACATCAAAAGTTACTCAGTTTATGATTTTTTTTACTCCATGTGGGCGTGGCTTGGTTTCCAACTTTGATGTTTCGCCATGAAACAGGAAGTTGTCGTTACTCAGCCAACCATTATCTGATCTGCCCAACACTTCTCATGCTTGATAAGAGTCCTGGCCTGAACATATCTGCATGGCTCTATCGAGTTATCATGATAGGGCCACCTACTGGAGACAGGGAGTTATATGTTTTATATTTTGATGTGCACCTCCTTACAGGTTGATCATATTCAGCTCAGACTTGGTAAGAAAAGCTCTGAGACCTTGATGATGCCTCCTTCCCAGCCAACATTTTTACGTAGGGCCCATGTGGGTACAAAGTGGG
>NW_024649062.1:0-393 GCF_008729295.1 Plectropomus leopardus
CACCAGGGTCATTTGGGGAGGACTCTGCCAGGCCATGGAGGGGTAAAGAAATAAATAAACCCTCCATAGCTTGGGACAAATGAGCCTACCAACTTGACCCCCACAGACCAGCACTTTGTTCTGGCACTCTCATACAGTAGTAGCCTTTGTGTAGGAGGTGAGACTCAGCCAGGGGGATATTGTTCCACACACCCCCCCATAATTGTGATCACTTTGTCAGGCTTCCTTGCCTTCAGTGACCTGTATCTTACACAGAATGAGCCTACCCACTTGAAAGCCCCCCTCCCCCCACAGCAAGCCAGGGCCCAGGCTTACTACTACTGCAACTACTGCTGCTCTGTGGGCAGCTGCCATGTCCCATCCCCCGATGAGCCACGTTCCTGTAACGACCCT
>NW_024649063.1:0-245 GCF_008729295.1 Plectropomus leopardus
ACATGTCTGTAAATAAATGTCTGGTCGATCTTTACTTATTATACCGACATGTTTTTGTTTACATCCACACTTGCTTTGGTGATGTAAACATACGTTTCTCACATCAATAGCGACCTTTGACCTGAGCTGAATGAAACCCCCGTGATACAGGCAGAGCGCCTGCACAACACCACAGAATGTTTAATGCACCAGCGTTTCTGTTGAAATAAAGGTTTTGGTGTGTTTTGTTGGAGCTGAACGTCGCT
>NW_024649064.1:0-219 GCF_008729295.1 Plectropomus leopardus
TCAGCACGCCACAGCACACATCAGCACGCCACAGCACACATCAGCACACATCAGCACGCCACAGCTCACATCAGCACGCCACAGCTCACATCAGCACGCCACAGCACGGCGCCACGTATTGATCCTCAATGATCTGCTGTTTGATTCTCACCAGATCTGAAGTTTGATTTTCTTTCCGTCCAGTTCAATGGTCCTGATTTTAAAGTCGATTCCTGAAAC
>NW_024649065.1:0-363 GCF_008729295.1 Plectropomus leopardus
GCAGCAGTTAGTCTCTCACTGACAAACTCTCTCAAATACTCCACTGAGGACATTGTTGCCAAATTATAAATTTAACATTTATCCACACAAACACTCAAGCATCATCTCACAGCGGAGTCCACACATCCACAGAGCTAACGGCTAACGCAGCTAGCGCTGGTATTGTTTACTTCCGCTGGATGTGTAACATTATTAAAGTTCCGGCAGTAAAAGTGAGCTGTTTGTTCTTTCCGCTCATCAACAGGTTCTCACAGGAGCAGAGCACAGGAGCAGAGATAATAATAATATTAGTAATAATAATAACAATAATACATTTTTTTAAAAGAAACTCAAAGATGCTTTACATCGTAAAAAGGATCAAAT
>NW_024649066.1:0-372 GCF_008729295.1 Plectropomus leopardus
TTATGTTTCAGCAATGCTGTGGCTAATGTTTGCTTATGTTTGGGCAAAAAAAAACCTCTTGGTTATGGTAAGAAAGGTCATGTTTTGGCTTAAATTGCTTGCTTTTGATGACAAAATTGTGCCTAGAAATGCTGCTGATGTCGACCTAAAAAACAACAACAAAGAAAAAAAACTGCATTTGGTGGCACAATTGCCACAAAAAATGCAGTGATATCTTGTAAAAAATGCTGCTGGAAATGTGACTAATGTCTTGCTAAAAAACCCAACTGCTTTTGGTGGCAAAGTTTTGGCTGGAAATAAAGCCAATTGTTTCTTTGTTTCTGATGACCAAATTGCTGCAATGACATCTCACTAAAACCAACCACCTGCTTT
>NW_024649067.1:0-329 GCF_008729295.1 Plectropomus leopardus
GCAGCGCACCATTTTAAATTGATCCATAAAATTTTTTTTTTTTTTTTTCAATTATCTTTTTATTTAGTTTTTAAATTCCAGAACATACAATCAGGGAAATGAAGAGAAAAATACACAAATAAAATAAAATAAAATGAAATAAAACAAAACATAAGAAACTAATACATGACAGACAACAACAAGAAGTACAGCAGAGTAAATTAAATCAGTCCATGGTTACAGTTCATCCTCTGAAAGTAGTATTTGAGCATGCCAAACCCTGATGATGTGTGTCAGAGGTCCATAAGTGGTTCCCATATCTTCTGGAAGGCATCCCCCTTGTTTTTTAG